>NC_060273.1:58373452-58673452 GCF_021613505.1 Equus quagga | reverse complement strand
CTAAGAACCGTTTTGGGAGTGTAGGCGGAGTTGACTAGACGGTACTATTAACAAACAACCACGACTGATGAAATGACTATTTCAGAACGCCTCTTTCCAACCAATTTAGAATCAAAGCTATAATTCTGAGAAATTGCATAAGTGCCAGTTATTCCATGTTGTTTTCAAGTCAGTCTGCAATATCGTTATGTGCTTGAACTCCCTCTATAATTTTGTACACAACAAAACAAGAGGATTTGTTCTCCTTCTTTTCTGTTTTGGTAAACACCAACGTTGATAACAACCAAACAAACAACAGTTCCTCTCCTATTCTCCCCTTCTTTTAACCTCTCCCCATTTAAGTAAGTATGTTTGGAATCGGGACTATAAACAACCCATCAGAAAAAGACTTTTCCCCCCTTTCTCATGCAGTGAATTACAGCACAGCAGGAGTGTATTTCAAAGCGACATGTACAGAAGAGACTGCCAAACGGTTTTGCTCTAAAGCCATACAATCTATGGACATCTCACAGTAACTTTATTTTATTTTCAGTTCTTGTTCTCTCTGTTTTTCTATCCATCTCTCGTTTTACAAAAACTAAGTCTTCCAAGCGGCCACCACAATTATGTAAAGACACAAGAAATACATTGTTTTAGTTATCCCAAGACTAGAGAGGAATTAGCAATCCATATTGATTATTCTAACTTCTCAGTCTTCTCTGAAAGCTATTTGATGGTTCCTTCTGATAGACGCCAAGGTGC
Organism: Equus quagga; assembly: GCF_021613505.1. Lineage (NCBI taxonomy): Eukaryota > Metazoa > Chordata > Mammalia > Perissodactyla > Equidae > Equus > Equus quagga. The sequence goes on along the minus strand of NC_060273.1, from coordinate 58,672,711 downwards.
CATCACTTTTCCACCAAGTACCATGCGGCTTTGTTTTTTGTTTGAGCCATCTGATCAAACCGGTTCTGTCTTCTTAGGTTGAAATGAACAAGGCATATACCCTGAGGCATAGACCGTGTCTACAACAGTGAGGCACAAACGAACTTGAACATGAGGTCAATCAAGTGCGCCAAATACATCACACAGTGATTCTAAGTCTCAGGCGGCGTCTGTAATTGCCCCTTGTTCTGTCATTAGGGCTCCCTTACAAGTCATTATTTTGAGTCAGCAGAGCTCCAGGGCGTATTCTTCCTGATGGTTCGTATAAGGTTGAATTGATAACATAAATATCTCCCAGCACAAAATACAAGGAGCAGGTATTTAGATTAGCTCTAATAAAGTGTGCAGCTGTTCAGTCTTTTTATGAATCTTGGCTAAAACAATAATCACAACTTTCAATATGGGTTCTCCTTCAGTAGCTCTGTGAAAGAGAAACTGTTTTTCTAAATGAGTGGACATACACGCTATTAGAATTTCCCTGTCTGCTCTTATCCTAGATTGTTTTTGCTGGGCCAAGACCAATGCTATCCAGATTTCATGGGATTTTGCCTTAGTCAGCACTGTGTAAAAATTATTCCTTTTTAAAACAGAAGCATCATTTATTCATTTGTTTTGTGGAGAGAGGTGGTGTGAGTTTAATGTTGAAAGAATAGACTAAGTTTGTGGCCTTGAGCACATTTTTAGAAGTATTACGTTTCCTGGGAAAAGGAGAATTCAAATCCCCTGCTCAATAGATGGTAGCTGTCAGGGCTCAGAGGAGGCTTGTAGAGACGAGTGTAATGTGGATCCTTCATGCAGACCTAGCCTCTGGACAAAAATAAAGTGGCAGGAAGGTTGAGGAGGGGAGACCTGAGTATTTTGGAAATACCCATGCGCTCAAAGGAGGACACAAAGATGCTTTTTAAAAAGTTACCGAATGAGGTGAATCAACACATCTGAGATCAATTACTTAGCATTGGAAAGGGCATTTTATCTCTTTGAATACCTTGTCTCAATTGTAAAATGAAAGAATTAGACTATAACAGAGAAATAGTGGCTTGTGGTCTGTATCAGATTCACAGAAATGTTGCATTTGAACTGTGCTGTGTTTTCTAAAAAACGTGAATTGGTTGCTAACTTTTAAAAAACTTCCATCATAAACAAATATCTCTATCCTACATGGATAGAGGATGGGTTGTTAGAAAATGCGGAGCTAGTCCAGACCAATAGGCTCAAGAAACAGATGGAAAACTTTTTTTTCCAGATCACCCTGCATGGTACTTCTCCAAGAACTTCTTTCAGGCATGAATTTTAAAAATCAGAATATGTCACCTAAAAGCCTGGATTTGTGTGTCAGTTATCCACTACCATGATAATGCTGTGTAACAACGAACCACAAAACTTCAATGGCATGCAAAAGTAAGTTTATTGCTCCTGTGTCTGGGATGTGATGGGGGTTAGCTATGTGACTTCACTGATCTTGGTGGGCTCACACATCTGGTTGTCAACTCGGGCAAATAGTCTTTTCTCCACATCCCTGTCTCTCACACACATCAGGCCAGCTGTGGAGTGTTCTCATGCTGATAGTAAAAGTAAAAGAGAACATGTAGAAACATTTAAGACCTCCTAAGCTGGGCTTAGAAACTCTGGCCTTATTGTCACCTGTACGTCATTCTGTTGGTCAAAGAAAGTGACATAGGCGATTGCTTAGTCAGAGTATGAAGGCACTGTGGCAAAGGGCATAGACACAGGAAGAGGGGTCATTTTTGTTATCTAGCACCTTTTGCTTAAAGAGTCACATCAGACAATATTGGAGTCACACTTCAAACATGGCAGTGATAGGTAAGACAGGATAGCAGCTGCCAGCTTTAGATGATCACACATTTGCCAGTTTGTGACAGTGCCAGCCCACTCCCTCTTAACTCTCTGAGGCTGAAACCAATGTTGGTTCTTATCTCTCTGAGAATAAGACTAAAGAGACAAAATCGTGCCATTTGCAACAACATGGACAGAACTTGAAGGCATTATGCTAAGCAGAATAAGTCAGACAGAGAGAGACACATACTGTATGACTTCACTCATATGTGGAAGATTATCAAACACATAGATAAGGAGAATAGATTGGTAGTTCCCAAAGGAAAAGGGGGTGGAGAGAAGGTGAAAGGGGTAAAGGGGCATTTGTGCATGGTGACTGATACAAACTAGACTGTTGATGGTGAGCACAATGCAATCTATACAGAAACTGAAATATAATATTGTACCCCTGAAATTTACACAATGTTAAAACCGAATATAAACTTAATTTAAAAAAAAAAACAAGAAAAATATGTCTTTATAGAAGGGGAAAAATTTCAATAGATATGAACCACTGTGGGAAGGGGAGGGAGAAACGGCCAAATTTTTTTCTCATCTCAATAAAGTTGGGAACTTTATCTATAAAAAAAAAACAGAAGTAAGAGAGTAAGATTAAGTGCATCATTGTACTTTTGCAGTAACTTTGCTTAGGGAGATTTTTTTCCTGCTTCCAGGCCATTATGAAAAGCGGGCCAATGAGAGGCAGACCAAAATGGCCTTACAATTTGTTTCACACATAGATTGCTTCATTCACTTATGCCGTTTGTCTAGATTCTAGGGTCATCTGAGTTTGGGGCACTTGACCCAGATCGCTTGTAATTTTGAAACATTCTTCATGACTTTAGAATTAGGGTAAAACAGACGCATTGGAACTCTTAACAAAGCCTGACCGAACTGAAAGTTCATGATAAAGTGGTAAAATTTCTAAAAGTATTCCTGTGAGAGCTGGAAAGAGCTGTTAGTTAGAATTCATGTAGACACAGTACAACCACATGTAACTGATTTGCTCCATAAGCATTCATTTAACTCCCTTCATAGACATAGCGTGCATAGAGGATGGGCTGTTAGAAAAGGGGAAGCTAATCCAGACCAGTAGACTCAATAAACAGATGTAAAACAGTTTTCTTTCCAGGTCACTCTGGATGATACTCCTCCAAGAACTGCTTTCAGCCATGAATTTCCTCAAAATTCCTGATCCTTCCACAAAACGTTTTTTATTTACTGTTATTCAGACTTAGGTAAAGATATGTTGAGATGTTCCCAAGTGCTCTTCAAGACTGTTCTTCATCCCTCCTTCCTATCCACTTCAGGGCCTCATTCCATTTCTTATTTGTTCCTCTATTATTCATCTTTCTCATGCAGCCTTTTAAATATGTATGAGTATGTATGTGTGTATTCGGATATGCCTGCAAAACTATATACAGTTTCCTTGCATCACCATTATCACTACGGACTCTATCACATTTGCATGTTTTGTAGGGCATAGAGGAAGACAATTAGGACAAGAAAACCAGCTGAGGGGAAGTTGAATTGGTCAAACAGGCAAGCTGTTGGACAGTTAACCTACCTTCCTGCCTCAGTTTTCTCATCTGTATAATGGGGATAATGGTTTGTAGTATAAACAGAATAGAACCCAAATCGTATTATTAGTGTTTGCTATTATTATTACAAATGCTATTGCTGTTGTTTCTAGCCCTGTCATTGGAGAAATTCTGTAGAAACACAAAGATAGAGTTAACATGATTTTAGTGTGTGCTTTTAGCGCCTTTTTATTCCTGCTTTCCATTTGGACCCTCCTGTCTACCTGTTTTCCTATTAAGGGATGTTTCTTTGTTGTGCCCTATACTAGGGAAATTTTACTTTCCTTAAGTGAATATACTTAAAGAGCTATTTTTTTCTTCAAAAATATGTATACCACCCCATTACTAGGCTTTGGGATGAGACTTGTAAGGGGTACTTCCCCCACCCCTCCATATCCTTCTGGAGTGAAGGAAATTGTTCTGTAAACTAAGGCTTATTGTTCTTCAGGCAGGTCCTGCCTGTGGTGAGCTCAAGATTCCCTTTTATAGTCATTTTTACATATGATGTCCTGGTAAATCCTACACTTTGCTGAGGACTTTATATTTTTCCTCAGACTAAGAGTCATCTGACCCTTGATGGTCTTAGTGCCAATACAGTACCTTTGCGTGGTGGCTTCACCATCATTAGCAAGGCCATTTTAACACTCTCCGTGGCAAGAACATGCAGAGAGGGATGTGTTATTGCTCGTTGCTTGGTGATTTCTGATGAGTAAATATAAGCATCGAGCTCAGTTTATGTTCCCTTAATATGTTCCAAAAGCCCTCCGTCATTATCTAGAGCAGTGTGTGTTCTGAAGATAACCTGTGCAGGGTGTTTTCTTGCCAAAAAAAAAATCTATAGTCAAATGTATTTGTGAAGGGTTGCAAACTGCTCCCCTCAGAGCAATTCGGTTACAAACAAAAGAACACTGGCTACCAAGGCGCAGTGGAATTCGTTAGAAGGATGAGGATGGCTCAGAACATTGAAGGTAACCTGAATTACCAGGCCTTGGGAGAGAGGAGAAGCCCATTAGCAGGAACAAAGCAGTGACACTGATTCTTTATCAAAGCAGTGGCATGAAGCATCATGGTACTGATTCTTTATCCTTGTGTCGAACTGCTAACGCGGCACATTCTTAGGAGGGAAAGCCTGAGTGGCCACTAGTTTGGGAAGGGGGTATAACCCGAGCACTCTGATGGAAAAATCCCAACACAGGCAGCCGTCCTGCTCCCCAAAGGAAAAGTGGTGAGGTGATGATGAGGTACAGAGAACAGATATTTCCTATACATCTCCCTTTTGGAATATCACAATGCATGTTAGCTCTGCATATTCTCTGCAGGAAAGAAACCTATACAACCACACGTATCCTGGTTGTTTTTCATATTTATTTATTTATTTTGTAATATCTATTACCTTAGGAGAGACTAGGACTCCTTCGAATGCCCTCTGGAAATGCTGACTTATATCTCTTGGGCATCACACTTTAATCTTTGATTGGATTCCTCCCGTGCTGTATATTACAATTTCCTAATCCTTTGATAGGATTATCCTGACAATTTCTCATATTTTAAGATATCAACGACTGTAGGTGACATGGGTGTTTGCTTCCTAATCACTTTGAATAAAACAAATATTTCTAAAGATGCTGTTTTGGAACCATTCATCTTCCTTTTCTCTATGCCACTATCTTGGCCTACGATCCTTCTCCCACTTCTGAAGACTCTCTCCTTAGAATGTCCTTTGCATTCTCTGGCTCACCTTGAGCACACTACCCTCAGCTTTTAGGCCTTATCGATATATGGCTCCTGACGAAGGCTTCTTTCTTATGGCTTTCTGTTTTTCCAGTTGTTGTTGACCTTGAGCCCTTCTTTGCGTCTCAAGTGGACACATTCTGTAAATACTGCCACTTACAAGATGGCCCACACCTGCCCTGCATCTCACTGCTGTCTCATTCTTTTGTGCATGTGTCACTTTACTTATTGACTATTTAATCTTTCTTCTCTCCAGGGTCCCTCAGTTATACTTTTTCAGGTTGTTTCAGGATTTGCCTTGTAATAGCAAATTCTGAATTGGCAGAAACTCTGGAAGGAGAGAGAGAGATGATTCACAGATTTCAACAATAAAAACTGTTTACCAAAGGTCATCCAGTAGTCTTGGGATAACTCAAAACATCAGTTTTCAAGATACAGGCAAACGTGTTCTTGACTAAGGCTTGTTCAATGATTGCTGACATATTCTACAGTTACCATTGGGTAATCATCTAGCTGGCTAGTAAATGATGATCATCTTTTATGGGGATGAGGTTTATATACATCCATCAAGCTCTTTTCAAAACTTTCCTTTTAGATTTCTTTTCTGTCAGTTTCCCACAGCCCATCTTCTGTTCTGCTCTTGTCTTTCTTTTCTTTTCCATTAAAATTGGAAAGAGACACATAAATTGGCTGCAGAAAATGGACCCTTGTTTTTTTTCTCTCCTTGAGGGTAAGGTAGTTTACTACCAACCCAGTACTTTTTTTTTAAATTAACAAAGCTCCTAGTACAAAAAAAGGATAAAAAAGGAAAAGAAGAAAAGCCCTTCCCGTTCTGATTTCTGACATTTGCCCAGCGACATTCTCAATTTACTATACAGTGACAGATGACAGAATTGAAAGGACTTTATTTAGCCCTGTGCCCTGGCTTTATGCCATAAGCTCTATCTAATCTTTTCTAACAGACATCCAGGCTTTGTCTGCATCACATCAGTAGACACAGTGTTTCAATGTCACTCTTTATATTCTCTCTCTGGATCTTCTTCCAATGTGGTTCCTTACTTTAGTTTGGGACAAAGAAAGGGTTGCTGGAAGATAATGGACAAACCAGAAATAGATATGGAGAATTTGATACTTCTGACTATTCTTCACAACTCTGTAACAGATGTCATCTCTTTCTGATTCTCAATATAAATGACAGCAAACATTTAATCTTCACAACCAGCTGAGGAGGTGGAGGTGACAGAGACCTAATTAGTTGTCCCACAATAGACATTCCCTGGATTCCCCTTTTCTTCCTTTAGTGATAGGAACCTAGGTATAGCTGGACATATGACCAACAAGTGAAAGACTACATTTCCCAGCTTCCTTTGCAGCTGCTATGACTATATGACTGAATTTTTACCAATGGCACAAGAGTGGAAGTGATATGTGCAGATTCTGGGTCATAGCATTAAAAGGAAAGTGATAACTTTTCCTTTTATCACTTGCTGCCAAACAAGCCAACCCAAAATTTAGTGTGTTAAAACAACAACAATTTATATTTACTCATAATTTTGGAGGTTGACAATTTGGACTGAGATCAGCTAACAGATTCTTCTGACATTATCTGAGCTTATACATCTGTGCTTAGCTATCAGGTTGGCTGGGGACTGACCATCAGCTGAGGTGATGAGGATGGTTGAGCTACAAGTCTTTCTTCATCCAGAGGGCTAGCCTGGGCTTGTTTACACAGTGACTGTCAGGGAACCAAGAGAGCAAATGGAATAGTGCAAGTCCTGTTGAAATCTGGATTCAGAACTCACATATGCTGTCTTTGGTGCATTCTCTTGGCTAAAGTAAGTTGTAAGGCACTCAAGGATTCAAGGAGAGGAGAAATACTCTTTATGGGAGTTACAGCAAAGTTATTCCTTGTGAAGAGGCATAGATACAGGGAAGAGTGGAGAATGGTGATCACTTTTGTAGTGTACCTCACCTCCTCCTCCTTTATTCGTTTTCCCACTGGCTGGTACATGTACATGATAACAAGAGCTTAAGAAGTATTTTTTGAGCAAAATATGGAAGCCATATGTTGAGGATGACAGAGCAACATGATAGAGAACCCTGTCCCTGACACCATAAAGCGGCTATAGTAGAGTGTTATGCTCAGCATGTCATTCGAGAGAGAAATAAACTTTTATCTTGTTTGAGTCAATATTATTTTACAGTCTGTGCTAAAGAAACTGAACCAGAAACCCAACTACGACTATACCCATTTTGCAGATGACAAAATTGAGCCTTAGAGAAACTAAGAAATTTGCCCAAAGTTACCTAGAAGATAAATAGCAGTGGCACCATTTGAACTCAGGTTTGTCAGATTCCGGAACCCACGTGTTTAAGTTTACTGTATTTGAATATTGCAACAGGATTTACTTTTACTTATTTACAGGGAGTAAAACTTGGAAGATCTGTTTTTCATCTTCAGTAGGAATTTATGGCTTCTATCAGATGAGTACAATAAATTTAAAGTCTCAATCAATTATTTTTAGTTCAAAATATATTTGTCCTGCATAATTGGAGAAAAAGATATATCTACTGGAAACTACCTGTCTATCTCTCTATCTATCTAATCTTTAAACATGTAAATATTGGTGCTTTGACCAGTCAGCTTTTGTATTTCATCCCTTGGGAGTTTATGTTGTGTAATCAAAGCCAACCTTGAATGATCAGCCAGTCAAAGAGAAAATATACAAAAGGTCAAATAATATTGGATACTATTGTAATAGACATCTCAAGTTGAGTGTGTCAAGAGACAGAAAGGCTTTGCATTTATCTTTTCTTGGGACAGAAATTACAAAATAGATACAAAATGGTGCCAGCATAGCAGTCAAGCTCAGGCATTAATGGATGGTTATCTGTAACAGCATTTTCTACTCCTCTAATCAAGGTTGAGAATAATCATTTTGGGGGCTTGTGTAGGGATGTGTTGAAATTGGGAATGGAAGCTGTTTTTTGAGGTTTGGTTTTTGTCTGAGTAACAGGTAAAGGAAAGTAGTGATCCAGAGCAACCGTTCGCCAATACTTTGCTTCCTCATATGCTGGACCACTGTATCGTTCCTTTGGCTTGGTCTAAAGACTTAAAACTAAATATTTCTATATTCAAGTGAAGGTTTTTCTATGTCAAGTTATTAGAGGAAAAAAAAACACTCAATGCTGCCTGTGTAGAGAACTGAGAATCTTCTACAATTTCTTTCAATCCTTTGTGTACATGATGAGCTAGAATAACCTCACTGAACTGAATTATCCTTCCATGGTATGGTTCAGTGAATGCCATTATATTTCAGCACAGCTTGAATGATTTTTAATGCCAAAAACTTCAGCAAGAAATACAAATGTTACAAAAATATTGAAACAATACCATAAAAAAGCCCAGGATCATAAATACTTTACTTTGCAAGGTCTCAGAGGTCAAAATAGCAATACTATGGAAAATTAAAATGCTCTCTGTGTGAGTGCCTTTCAGGGGAAGCCCCCCCCCCCCCCCCCACACACACACACACACACAACAGTGGTTGACTATTAAAAAGCACAAAACCATTTTCCCGTTGTATTTTAGGCTGATTATCAAAGAAAAAATAACCATTTTCCCGGAGAAAAGACTTATGGAGTTATTCATCTGTGTGTTTTCTTATTTGGTTTTAATTACAGTTTAATTAAATGAAAATTATAGCCTGTGAAAGAGAGAGATGACTTTTATATGAATTACATCCTTAACCAAACAAAGGAAAATGATGCACGGATAGAAGTTGGCTGAGGATTTGGATTTGAACAAAGTATCAAAAACTGTTGCCTAAGAACAGAGGCTTCGAATCTGAGAAACCTCCTTTGAAAAGAGTGCTTTTGAGAGACTGTGCTACAAGTGTATGTAAAGTGAGTCGGGAGAAAGAAAAAAAACCACAACACCTCAGAAGATCTGTGCACAGAGCTCTGAAAAGTTGTTCTTTATTCATCCTGTGGTACTCAGGTGTGTGCCGGCTCCTAATGGATCTGCCCACTGTGGGTCAAATCCTTTTGTCAGCTGGCTTTCCTGGGTGATGTGTCAGCTTCAATTTAACTCAGTGAATTCATGGAAAAAGATTCTAACCTGATATTTCTAATAAAGAGAGGTGGCCCAGATGTTTGGAAATAGCAGTTTAACAAAGAAGGATGGCTCTGTGTGACCATCTAGGGCATCTCATGTTTTCAGAGCCCTCACTGTTCTGGCAAGCCTCTTTCTTCCCATCTCTCACATATTGTTTGGGTTTCTCATTTTTCACGTGCACTTTAGGTAGCTTGCTTAGTAGAACTATAGTGGGTTCCATTATTTCTCAGCTTCGCTTTAAAAAGTATATCAAAGAGTCCCAAAACAGTCCTACTTATATGGCCAATTGAATTTAGACAAAGGTGCAAAGGAAATTCAATGGAGAAAAAGGAGTTTTTTCAAAAAATGATACTGGAACAATAGGATATGCATGTCCAAAAAAGGAACCTAGATTCATACATTGCGTCTTACACACAAATTAACTTAAAAAGTTTCCTAGACCTAAACGTAAAACCTAAAATTACAAGACTTACAAGAGAAAATCCATAAGGATTAGCAAATCCTTGGATTAGGTAAATATTTCTTAGATATGACATTAAAACACAATCATGAAAGAAAAAATGAAAAATTGGACTTATTCAAAATTAAAAATGTCTGCTCTGTGAAAGACACTATTAAGATAAGGAAAATCTGTGGGTTGAAAGAAATATTGCAAAGCACATACCTGACAAAGGACATATATTTAGAATATATGAAGAACTTTCAAGATACAATAATAGGAAAACAGCATATTTGAAAATATGGGCACAGGTTTTGCATAGACAGTTCACCAAAGAAGATAAATGAATGGTAAAAAAGATAAATTAAAAGGTGTTCAACACCATTAATCATTAGGGAAATGCAAACTAAAACTACAATTATACTACATACTTATTAAAATGGCTTAAAAAATCAAGTATGACAAAACCCAATGCTGGTGAGGATGCCAAGCAACTGGACCTCTCATACATTGCTGGTGGGAATATGAAATGGTACAGCCACTTTGGAAAAGGGCTTGTCAGTTACTTATAGAGTTTAAAACATGCTTACTATATGGTCCAGCAATCCCATTCCAAAATACTTACCTAAGAGAAATTAAAACTTATGTTCACTCTCAAACTTTTATGTAATGTTTATAGTGGCTTTATTATTTGACAAAATCTGGAAATTGCCTAATATCTTTAAACTGATGGATGCGTAAACAAACTGTGTGGTGCATCCATACAATGGAAAACTACTTAGTAATAAAAACAAATGAACTCTTGATACATGTGTGTGTGAATGTACATCATATGTGAAAGAATCTCACATGCATTAAGCTAAATGAAAGAAGCCAGACTCAAAAGACTGCAAACTGTGCGATTCCATTTATACTACATTCTGGAAAAGGTGAGACTATAAAACAAACAACAGACCAGTTGTTGCCATTGGCTGGGGGTTGGGGAAGGCTGGGGAAGAGAATGATTAAAAGGGGCACAAGAAAGGTTTTTGGGGTGGTAGAGCTTTACTATATTTTGATTGTCATGATAAGTATACAACTGTACGTTTTTTAAAACTCAAAGAACCTTACACTGAAAACATCATGTAAATTTACAAAATGTAAATTATAACTCAATAAACAAAGTATATCAATTTGTTGCATTGACATTAGTATGTGCACGCATGCACACACACACTCATGCACACACACATACAGTAGAATTCTGATTTCCTCTCCAGCATCATCTCCTATTTCTCTCACTTGTCCTCTAGCCGTACGAATCACTCAGAAAGCCCATAATGGACCTCGTGGCTCTATATCTTTTTCCTTACTCGAGGCCTGCCTGGAATGCCCTTGCTCCATTTGTCTGCCTGGTGAGCTCCTCCTTATTTTTTGAGCTCTAAGTCAAGCTTTCTGCCCTCACTGAAGCTTCCTATCCCCTCAAGACAGTGTTCCGTTATCTTTGTTCTCGTCTATTAGCCTCCCTCCATTCTTCCACTTAGAGTCCTTTCCTGTGACTGTTTGATTCCATGTTTATCTGCCCTAGTAAACAGTGGATTATTAGACAAAACTCCTCGTTTTATAAAAATTTTCTATTTCTTTAGCTCCTAGCACAGTGCATAACGTATAGTGAGTTCTCGGTGTATTTTCCTTGTGTGAACTAATGAACAGAAGCATACTTTCTTGGGAAAATATAAAATGCTTGCCAATTGTATTACACATTCATGTCTTTTTAATGTTTGCTTCCAAATTGAATTGTAAATATATAAAATCAGGTTCATATTCACTCACATGCATTCAAGGAGTACAAGATGTAATTTCTTAATAATACATTTTTTAATTTTAAATACCATCTAACCTTCACATTAAAAAAAAAGCAAAACAGAAAAGTGAAACAGCCACTTATAAATAAGCTTGGACTACTGATGTCTTTCCATTGTTGGAACATTAACTTCGCTTTAGTTTAGGATAATAAGGATAGGAGTATGCTGCTCAGAAGCGGTCCTATTTTTGTCGTGTTAGAACTTCATCTTCAGACTTTTGGAGAGCATAAGCAATCGATTGGTATCTTTATTCGTTTGTGTGTAATAAACATAGCATGGGAAAAACAAGAGACATGGTTAGTTACAATCCCATGTGAAATACGAAGTTTATTAATCCTGGCCGTATCATTATATTATGCTTGGGAACGAAAAGAAGTTCAACATCTATTTTTGATTTGTGGCCAAGTCTCATGAGTGTACAAAGAGGTTGACAGGCCTTGACTGGTGGTCATTACTAATTTAATAAGCAGTCTTCAAAGCTTTTGCGGATACAAAGGAATCTGAAGTTACATGTGTAATATGCAACGTGCGCAAAATACTTAATTCTATTCGCTTTGAAACCTAGAGGACAGTTATTAAAATTGTATGGTGCAAATTAAAATTTAAGATTAAAATACAAGATCAAAAGAATCATTTTTTTTTTTCTCAGCGCTATTAAGGATCAGCTTTCTGAATAGAGAGACTCAATGTTCAATGTCGTGTCCTTTTTCTCTGGAGAGCCAGATTAGAGCTAATCAGAAGTGACTAGAGAAACATATCTTTCTGTATTTTTTTTCGAGTGGGAACACTTTTTTTATTACTTTTTAATACATAAGGTAATTGTATTCACAGGGTATAAAATGCAAGTCAAATAAGAGTACGGACAATTTTGAAGAAAGAAGTGTAATGTGAGAAAAGATAAAATTTGTATCAATGACATTCTTAGAACTCTGAAAAAGTGCATCATTTCATTACATAACACACTTGCAACAGGAGTAAATGCAGACTCACATGCAAATTCACCTCTACTCTCACCTATTTATGATTTTAAAAATACACTGATAGTTATTTTTTGTGAGCCTTTATAAATGTTCCAGCAGCGTGTAGGATGAGTTATGAAGAGTGACTGGAGAAGTCAACAGCAAAACTCTTTAGCTTGTGGTTGTGAGCTGACAGCCCTAGACCTGACCACATCTCATATTATACAATGGGAGTGTTAGACATGGTCCAGGACAGAACACCTCCTGTGAATGAAAAAATTTCCATCTCTACTGAGTTGTCTCTTTGGCCCCTATACAGAAGGCGACATGGACTTAGATCCCTTTTCTTACATGGGGAAATTTCAATATCAGCATAAGTATACTTAGGGGCCAGAAAGCTCCTAAAGTTAGCCATGTTTAAAATTCAGTGCAAGTCAATAACTTTTATTTCATTAGCAAAAAAGAAGCGGTCATAATAGCTTAAGCAACTCTTCTTTTTTTATTGTTAAGTTTTGCTTTTCTGAATATTCAAATCTTTAGAATGTTCTTTTACTGAAGTTTTGAGGACAGCACATGATAAACAAACTGCTCTGGGTGACTTTCCTAAACATAAACTTGCCAAGCCATAGGCAGGGTGTAAATTTTAACCTTCACCATTGTTCCTTTGTTTGTTAAACAACAAATTTTGAGTGCCTGAAGTTTACTGGCACTGTACTTGGCTATAATCTTGTAAAACTAGGTCACTATATAAGTTATTGTCTAAACCAGGACTTTTTGAGGGTGAAGGTGGGTCTATTAATGTATTTGCCCAGAAAATAGTTATAAACCAGGTGTGTCATGGGCAAACTAGGATGTATGGGCTCCCTAGAATAATGATTATTGTCGTTCAGAGGAAAGCCTGAAGCAAAGCATGACCCTGAAGTGCTTTATGTTATTAAAAATATTACATTATATTTAGTGTGAGTTATAGCTTATCACATGGTAAGGCAGTTTAGTAAGGCAGATAGTTTGGCTCTGGAGTCTTGGTTCAAATTCCGGTGTGTACAAATTATTAGTTGTAGAACCATGGGGAAGTTTCTAACTCCATTAAGCCTCAGGATCAACATTTATTTTCTGGAGGTAACAAGAGTATGTTTACAGTAGGATGTTGCTATAATGACAAACCAAGGAATCCACGAAAGGTGCCTGGCACAAAGTCAGCCCTACAGGCAAATGTTCAATAGATGGCAGTTATTAATGTAGCATGAATTCAGACCAGGTCAACAAACCGAAATGGGAATTAACAAGCTATTCTCACTGTAACAATCTAATCAAGCCTAGTGGAAAGTAGTAGGTGCTCAATAAATTCTTAATGAATGAAAGAATGAATGAGAATGGGAAATAAAAATTAAACAGAAATATTCCATAATTCCGAACTACTCTAGATAAACAGTGATTTACTAGATATTTGTTCTCACTTTAAAATCTCAAAACTAGTTTGAGTACATAAACTCCAGAATAAAAGAGGACGATATAACGTTATTGCTCTAATTCAGTAGGTCTGGGCCCTGGTTTCACATTGACATCAACTGGGGTGTTTTAAATACTGACAGCTGGGCCCCAGTACCAGCAATTCTTATTTAATTGGTTTAGGGTTGGACCCAAGCACTGGAACTGTCCTCCAAAGTATCCTCATATTATTTGATTGTACAGCTAGGGTTAAGAACCACTTAGGGTTTGTACTAAGTAGGTAAAGTATTGCATTTTTTATTGGGTGCCATATTTTAGGAGAAATGGAGCTGGTACAAAGGAGAGGGGTTGTGATGGCAGAAGGTTGAGAAATTATGGCCTGGAAGGAATTGTGGAAAGAATTCAAAAGGAAATTTAGAGGGTTAAAAACCAGGGTCTTCCTCCGCCTGACTTCTTTTGCTTAACATAATATCCTTAAGGTCCATCCACGTTGTTGCAGACGGCAAAATTTCATCTTTTTTATAGCTAAGTGGTATTTCACTATACATACATACAACACCTTCTTTATCCATTCATCCATTGATGGGCACTTAGGTTGTTTGCAAGTCTTGGCTATTGTGAATAATGCTGCAATGAACATAGGAGTGCATATGTACACCTGAAATTTATATAATGTTATAAACCAATGTTACCTCAAAAAAATTAATAAAAAACAATAAAATAAATTAAAAAAACCAGAAACCAGGGTCATATACTCAAAGACATAAGATTGAAGTAGTCCAGATGGGGAGTCCACATTCTATTTAAGGTGGTAAATTATTTCATTGTGGGAATTTTGTTATGTGGGCCCAGTGTAGCCATATCTTCAGATTTTATAAGAGGAGACAGGAAGCAAGGTTTTTAAATGTGAGATTATTTCTTTTAAAACACTTGGTGGTCCAAAGTATATTTGTAGATCTTGTCTGGCTGTCATGTTGTCTCTTGGTTTATGCCAGGCGTCAGCAAACTATGGCCTAAATGTCAAGTCCAGCCTGCCACCTCATTTTGTATGGCCTGATAGAAATGGTTTTTACACTTTATTAACGGTAGAAAACATCAAAAGAAGATTAATATTACATGATTTGAAAATTATATGAAATCTAAGTTTTAGTGTGGGGTACAACCATGCTTATTCATTTACATATTGTCTATGGCTGCTTTCATGCTACAAAAGCAGAGTTAAGTAGTTGCAACAAAGACCGCATTCTCGTCATGTTGAGTGTACTAAAAAGTGCAATGATACTGTTATAACTTGACAGAATTTCAAAATGCATATTATTGTACACAATATTTACTTTACACTACACTATTTATTTACCGTTACATATCTACACTTACACTATTTATTTACTTTTTATTTGTGCATGCTCATTATATCAAAATGAGAAAAGTAGACTTTATACAGTAGGCTGAATATCTCAAAAATGTCCATGTCCTAATTTCCAGAAGCTGTATGTTACCTTACATGGCAAAAGGGATTTTGTAGATGTGATCAAATTAAGGATATTGAGATGGAGAGATTATCCTGGAGTACCTGGGTGTATCCAATGTAATCACACAGGTGCTTACAGCAGGGACATAGGACAGTCAGAGAAAGTGATGTGATGACAGAAGCAGAGATTGGAGCAATGCAAGCAAGAAGCCAAGAAATTCCAGCAGCCTCTGGAAGCTGGAAGAAGCAAGGGAAAGATTCTCCCTCAAAGCTTTCAAAAGGAACTGGCCCTGCTGATAGCTTGAGTTTAGCTCGATGAGACTTGTTTCAGACTTCTTATTCCCAGAACTGTAAGAGAATAAATTATGAGTTGTTTTAAGCCACTAAATTTGTGGTAATTTGTTACAGAAGCCACAGGAAACTAATACGAAATATCATACTTTCAAAGCACAATGAAGTGTGAATTATTTTATTATTGAATTAGGTGACCCAAATTGTGTTTATTATACAGTGACCATGCAGATGTGTCAAAAGACTACAATATCTAATGATATTACCAGAATAAGCACCCATCACAATATTCCCAATGCACAGGAAAGCAATGGTCAGGAAAATTAGAAAACTTTGCAAGAGGTTATCTCATCTCAGCAGAAATTCTTCACAACAATGAAAACTAAACTTGAAGCTGCAAACAGAGTAAGTAAACTTTGCAATGGCTCATTTGTTAACTAAGCGAGAAAAGTCACTCCCTGATGGTGTGTTAATCAAATCTGGATGATTGAAACAACGAAAGAAATGTATTTAGAAAAAACAAACTTGTTTAAGACTATTAGCTTTTCAGTGAGAACAGTTGCTTAAAGAGTTGAGGACATTTGGAGCAACGTCAATAGTTAATTATAAAACAAGGCAAACAATTTTGAGTAGATTTCTTTAGTTATTGGTGAGTTTACAGATGCTACCATATTGCTCAATTATTTATTTGAGGAGTCAACACAAAGTTTGAAGAGACTGAAGAGTTAATCTGTAGGGAACATTTACAGGCAAGAATTTTTTTCAAAGACATTAAGAAAAACTAATTCAGTACCACCTGAAGTAGAATCTGCTAAGATGTGTTATAACTGAAGGTGGTAAACATATGTGTGGAATAGGAATAGGTTTAGTTGGACAAATTTACAAAGCTTGTGAAAATATGTAGTGTTTAAAGGTCATGGCTATTCATCATGTTATTCATTGGCAAGTACTTTGCAGAAAATATTTGAATCTATCATGTGTTATTGAACTGGTAATGTCAGTGGTGAACTTCATTCTCTCTTGTGGACTTACCCATCATCATCAGTTTTGGGAATTTTTGTCAAAAATAGAAGCTAAATATCATAACTTGCCCTACTACTCAGCAGTCGGATCACTTAACAGGGATGAAATTTCATCGTGATGGTTTGAGCTCAGGACTGAGACTGAAAGTTTTCTGAACAAGAAGAATGATCTTCAACTGTTATGGAACACTGCAAATTTTGGAAATTAATTTGCTTTGGCTGAAGACTTGATAATGTTGTGTAATGAATTAAAACTAAAATTGCAAAGCAGAACAGCACCCTTATATATGAAATTTATACTGCAGTAAAGATATTTTGACAACTAACGTCGTTTGAATCACAAATAATGTCAAGCTTCTTTATACACTTCTTTTAGTATTAAGAGTTAAAACAAGAAGTAAGATCCTCAATCCCACACACATTTACAACGGGTATATTTCTCAAGCTAAAACTACAGATCTAGTGCATTTTTCGGACCTCAATATAAATGAAAAGGGAATTTCTATATTTCAAAATCCATTTAACTGTACAACTGAGGAGCTTCCACTTAACCTTCAATTGGAAGTGATTAATCTACATTGTAATGACATACTGAAAGACAAATACCAAGAGAAGAATCTAATAGAATTTATAAATGTCTTCCAAATGATGAATATCCTCAATTAAAATTATATGTTCATGAATTAGTATCAGTACTTGACAATACTTATCTGTGTGAAAAGACCTTTTCAAAGATGAAATTGGTAAAATCTCATTACAGATCAGCATTAACAGATGAACATTTCAACTGCTTTTTATTATAGGGAATACTAACTTTGAACACCATTTAAGTGAAATGTTATTCCTCCCTCATGTAAGTGAAATGTCATCCCTCCTTCAAAAGAAAAGAATTCCAGTCTTCTCATTTGTAGACCTCTATTACAAAACATACTCAATTATTTTTACACTTTGAATTTTGTAAAAAACAATGTGGAAATTTGCTTTTTTCTTTTATTATATTACTGACTATATAATGTTCTTGATATTGCTTCTTGGTTCACAAAGCCCAAAATATTTACTATCTGGCCTTTTTCAGAATATTTTGCTGACTGTCTATGCTGATTCATGTGGACTTGAGAGTATGTGTAGGGGTGGGAGGGATGGGGAGAAGAAGGGAGTGGGGGAGTAACTTCCCATATAAATCTAGGATGGATGATTTCCCTGTGTAGGGAAATAAATATGGACACTAACCTAATCATATTGGAAGTTCATCTGCTCTCTAGCTGGCCTCAGACAAGCCCTGGCTGGACGTCCTGTCCAGCCCAACAATCAGGAGTGGATGAATCAGGGCAGTAGAGAGAGAAGATGCATTTGAAACTTCAGACCAGGGGAAGTTAGTGTACTACTACTCTAAATAAATGTCAAGATATTTGAAGCCGACCTAAAGCTTCCTGCCCATACCTCCTCAGGCATTACAACTGCTGAGCACAAAGGGTTTCCAGTTCCCTGAGGATTCTCCCTGGTAGCCATAGCCTGCTCTTCCCAGTGCCCTGGCAGGCTTGAGGGGCAAGAGAATTAATGGTCCCTGGGAGCGACTCTCAGCCAATGATCCCTCCAGTGGGATGACTCAGAGACACGTGTGCCACACTGATTCCCAGCTTCATCCCAGTGGGGACAAAGACCAGTAAATTGTCAGAACAAAGTATATTTTATAGGCTGCCTTACTTTCTTTGTCTCATGTCCTTGCTCTTCTACCAGTGCCTACTGGGGTCATCTCCCAAATAAGACATTTGTTCTTGAATCCTTTTCTCAGGGTCTGTGACTGTTCACATATCACATGGAATCCAGACTTTTAATATTTTTGCAAAATATCTATTTTTTTTTTTTGAGGAAGATTAGCCCTGAGATAACTACTGCCAATCCTCCTCTTTTTGCTGAGGAAGACTGGCCCTGAGCTAACATCCATGCCCATCTTCCTCTACTTTATATGTGGGATGCCTACCACAGCATGGCATTCAAAGTGGTGCCATGTCACACCCGGGATCCGAACCGGTGAACCCCGGGCTGTCAAGAAGCAGAACATGTGAACTTAACCACTGCACCACTGGGCCGGCCCCCCTCTATGTTCTAAAGGAAATTAAGAAAAAAATCTTGTTTACTGTAGCGTCAAAAAGAACAAAATACTTAGAATACATGTAACCAAGGTGAAAGATGTGTACACTGAAAACTACAAAACATTGCTGAAAGAAATTAAAGAAGATACAAATAAGTGGAAAGACATCACATGTTCATGGATTGGAAGACTTAATATTGTTAAAAATGGCCATATTATCCAAGGCTAGCTACAGATTCAATGCAATCTCTATTAAAATCCCAATGCCATTCTTTGCACAGATGAAAAAAAATATCCTAAAATTTATATGGAATCTCAATGGACCGCAAATAACCAAAACAAATCTTGGGAAAGAAGAACAAAGATGGAAGCATCACACTGCCTGATTTCAAAATATATTACAAAGCTACAGTAACGAAAGCAGTGTGATACTGGCATAAAGGGAAACAGATAGACCAATGGGACAGAATAGAGCCCAGAAATAGACCCTGGTGTATATGGTCAAATGATCTTCAACAAGAGTTCCAACAAGACAACACAATGGAGAAAGGACAGTCTCTTCAGCAAATGGTGTTGAGAACATTGGATATCCACAAACAGAAGAATGAAATTGGACTTTTACCTTATACCATATACAAAAACTAGCTCTAAATGGATTCAAGGTCTAAGTATAAGACCTAAATCTGCTAAACTCCTAGAAGAAAACATAGGGGAAAAGCTTTATGACATTGGATTTAACAATGATTTATTGGATATGACACCAAAAGCACAGGCAACAAAAGCACAAATAGACAAATGGAACTATATCAAACTTAAAAATTTCTGAACATCAAAGGAAACAGAGTGAAAAGCAGCCTATGGAAAGGGAGAAAATATTTGAAAATCCTGTGTCTTATAAGGAGTTAATATCCAGAATATACCAAGAACTACTAACTCAACAACAAAAAAACAAATAACCCAATTGAAAAACGGACAAAGGGCTTGAATACCTATTTCTCCGAAGAAGATATACAAGAGACCAACAAGCATAGAAAAAGATGCTTAATATCACTAATCATTAGAGAAATGCAAATCAAAACCACAGTGAGATATTATCCCATACCCATTTGGATGGCTATTATAAATAACAATAAAAGCCGGAAACTAAGAAGTGCTGGCGAGGATGTAGGGAAATTAGAACCTTTGTGCACTGTTGATGGGAATGTAAAATTGTGCAGCTGCTATAAAAAAGTATGGAGATTCCTAAAAAATTAAAAATAGAACTACTATATGATCCAATAATCCCACCTCCGGGTATATACCCAGAAGAATTGAAAGCAAGATCTTGAAGACATATATTTGCACACCCACATTCATTGCATCATTATTCACATAAGCCAAGAGGTAAAGCAACAAAAATGTCCACCAACAGATGAATAGATAAAAAAATGTGGTATATACAAACAATGGAACATTTTTCAGCCTTAAAAAAGAAGAAATTCCTGTCATATGCTACAACATGGGTGAACCTTGAGGACATTATACTAAGTGAAATAAGCCAGTCACAAAAAGACAAGTACTGCATGATTCTGCTTACATGAGGTATCTAAAGTAGTAGTCAAATTCAGGGAAATAGAAAGTAGAATGGTGGTTGCCAGGGGTGGGGGAGGGGGAAATGGGGAGTTGTTGTACAACGGACATAGAATTTCAGTTTTCCAAGACGGAAAAGTTCTAGAGGTCTGTTGCACAACAATGAGAATATACTTACCACTAATGAACTGTACACTTGAGAATGGTTAAGATGGTAAATTTTATATTATGTGTTGTTTAACACAATTAAAAATGTTAAAAAATGAACTTAAAAAAAAGTCTATGTTCTACCAAAGCATTAAAACTAGGGGTGGGTGGTTGTATAATCTCCTTGTTCAGAAATATACTCTTAACATGTTTTATATAAAAGATAAAAGTAATATATACTTATAAAATTAGAACATTTAAATAGTTTTGGTAAAAATATTGAAATTGAAAATCCACATCCCCATCCCTCACCACAGTTAACTGTTATTTATGCTCTTATGATTCCTCCTACAGAAAGGAGACTACAGGGGGCAAGCGAGAGAGAGAGAAGGACAAGTAGGGAGGGGACATAGAGTGAGAGATCAATGAAAGGAGAGGAGAGAAGTTTTTGATGAAAGGCTGGCTACTAAACAAGGTCAAATATTTCTTTAAACTTTGCACCAAATAGTAATTCCATCTTTGAATATCTTCCAGTAACAACCTATAGTTTCTACAGGTATATTTAAATGATGATGTTGCCCTGTTCAGTGAATACGCCATGGATTAACTCAGTTAATTCACCAGTAAAGATACAAATGAAGTCTGTTAACTGGGAATAGTGACTAGCACTGGAACTCTCACTATAGCTCTCAGGAGAATATTTTCATCCCCAGAGTGGCCAACAGTTTTACAACTAAGCCTATTAGAACTTATTTATTAAAACTGAAGCATTTATCAGTCAGTATTTTCAGTAGTTTTTTGCCATGTTTATGAAAGCATACCGTTGCTGATAATATTTTTCTAAAACAATCTCTGGTGTTTTTATGATTTTTTTCCTTATATTTAAATCTTTGATTTTACTGACACATTTTAAGGAAAGAATGAAGCAGAGAACTAAGGTAGTTTTCTAGAGGTGGGTTCTGCAGCTTTTAAGATGGACCACAGATTAATGAGAAGGAGCAGCATACTCACACAAAAGACCACACAATGTCTACAGAAGAGACGTGGCCACGCAAGACAGGTGCTTCTCTTGGCCTTCAGATGGTGAATGATGTCAAGCAGCTGTGGGTGATTTATTCCTCACAACAATGGGGTCAGCTGGGTCTGGAAAGTTTAGTTATTACCAAACTGCAGGCCTTTTTGACTTCTTTTATGAACCCTCTCAGAAAGTGAACACACACCACTAGGCATTTTCATTTATAGAACTATATAGAATCATCCATGTTCCCTGTATCAGCTCCATGTCATGAGGGCCATATCAAAACCTAGGACAGAAAAAGTAACGTCAGCACCCAGGTCTTCCCGAACAAACATCTCAGCCTCTATTTTCATCATTCTGGAAATCATTTCTTCTCAGCTACCCATGTGCCTCAACAGACTACATTAACTATAACCTTTTCCGCATTTATACGGAACACCTCATGACAAGATTTCCATGGATGTTTAAATCAGTTACCGAACTGCATTCCTTTTTATTTATTTTTCTCTCTAGCCCTTTTTTGGTACTAGACTGCTTTAAGTACGATTGCTTTCTATTACATTTTTCACTGTGATTGGCTAGTTTCCTCTGCTAACCTTTATTTTTCAAGTATGTTCTTTATATGGGTGCATGACGTTTTCCCTATAGAAACTGTTTTGAGTGTTCTAGCGCAAGGTTATTCACCATAACCGGAGGGAGATTGAGGAAATCAAAGAAATGAAATGACTCAGTGCTTGATTTCTACAGTTTGTAAGCTTAATAACAAACCATTCAGTGTTACAATGCTGCTATATGCCTGCCAAAATGGAAAGATGAATCTCATATATTGATCTTATGTGTGTGTGTATACATAAATATGTATATATATATATATATGTGTGTAAAACCTCATTATTTTTAAGAATTATTGAAAGGCAAATAGGAATTTTGGTGGAAACTTAGGAAGTAGAAGGTAAAAATCAGAAAGTGCTTCGCAGAGTCTGTCACCACAGGTGTAATACTACAAAGCAGGTATGTTGAGTTAAAGAAATCCAATAGAACTTAAAGGCCCGACCCAGGCTCAGAATCCAGGTGGATTTAGGTTGGCAGGTCAGATGCGGGACTTGGCAAAGCTGAATTACTGTGTATAATTATGGGTGAAATTATATTGGGGGATGAGGACCTGAATAAATGGACCAGGCAGATGGGCACTACCTTGACTGAGAGGGGAAATTTAACTCTTGGGGCCAGAGCAGCTTAAAAGAGAGTTTGCTATACAAAAATTACTAAATTTAAATTATTAAATAGTTATTAGTAGTAAGTTATTTGCCCTAGAGTATGCTAGGACCTCTCTCTCACTTTGTCGTCCTTAGAATATCTTTAATAGACACTCCATTGCTCACTCATGTTTTGTGTGTAAGTGAATGATTCTTGGTAAACTTGAAGAGGGGAGCTGAATTCTATGTCTGGGTTGATACAAGGCAAGGCCAGATTATATGGGAAAGCTGGAGCTCAGATAGAGGAAACTCTAAAAGTGTGGAGCACTGGGAAATAGCAAAAAGTTCCTGGGAAAACCTGAAACTTTCAGGGCTGAGGAATTAGTGGCCTCAAACCTGAGACTGTCAGTTCATATCTGGCTACGCGGAATAATTAGAAAATTACAGACACGCTGTAAATTTGGAGTTGGAAAAAAGCAAGGCCCAGATTAGAGTGGAGGGATCTTGCAGCCCTATCTTTGTGGAGTCTGGATGGTGGAGGCGGGGCTATGGGTTCACCTTCCCCTTATGCTCCTCCACCCACCCTGAGGACCCTTAGTGACTGTCCCACACTCAGTGATGTGGGCTGGGATCTCTAGTTCAGAGCCCACAGGCTCAGTGCCCAGTACTCAGGCCTGCCTGAGGCAGCAGTGGGCTGCGAGAGATGGAGATGGAGCTCTACTTCCTGAATAGTCATAGTATCCCATGGAGGAGCCCAAACTCAACTTCATGGGCCATTTTATCCATTTTATTCTTCT
This sequence comes from Equus quagga, assembly GCF_021613505.1. Lineage (NCBI taxonomy): Eukaryota > Metazoa > Chordata > Mammalia > Perissodactyla > Equidae > Equus > Equus quagga. Next base: position 58,649,117 of record NC_060273.1, on the reverse strand, counting down.
AGCCATGCAATGGCAAGTGGATCAAAAAGTAAGAATATGAAAATTGACCTCAGGGTTGGGTCAGGTCACCCCCCACCCATCACAAGACAGCCTAGCTGTGAAGTGTTTCAGGAACGGGAACATTTTCCTGAAAATGCACAGAGACAAGCTATGTGAGCTTTGTGCATGGTGGGTATATTTTTTGGGGAATTGCTGTGATGGAGCCAGGGATGGCTGTGATAAAGCTGAGAATCAGACTATTGCTTAAGGATCCTAATATCTGGGGCACGAATCTAGGAACAAACTTTGAAGTTGACAATGATGTCATCCTGATGGATGAGCTCCTACTGGAAGGGAAAGCCTTCTCCATGCAGTCTTCCCAGTGCTTGGCTGGATGACTTCATTGCAAATAAAGGGATCACCCAGATATCTATGGTGGAAATGTTCACAGTGTAACTACACAGTGCCCAAGGAAAACTGAGTCAGAGTGAGGAAGATGTGGGTACACTGAGTGGGATATGAGGAAACAGAATGAAGAGATGAAAGAGTACTAGCTTGTCAGAAGGAATAGAATGTCCCTAGTTTCCCTACCAGAGACTCCGGCCTTGTGATCTTCATGAGCTTAGCGGAGCCAAGACAGGTATCCTTCAGGGACACCCTCAGTTTATGCACCGTGGGTGGGTCCTGTACCTTTTCCAGAGGGTACAGTGCTTCTGCGGCTCATCTTGGACTTCTACTCAGCCCTTTGAAGCCAAAGTAGCCAAAGGCACCAAGTGTTTTCTCATCTTCATCCACCTACACTGGGACAAAGGCATTGAAAGGCTGAGTGCAGCTGGCAAAGGTGTTTGCAAGGGGATGGAAACCACCGAACAAAGAGGCAAAGGTCTTGTCAGAGGTTCCTATGACTGGTATGGTGATAGCCCCGGGAGCCTGCTGATTAACCACTGATGATCTTCATGCCTAGAAGGGGACAAGGTAGGGGTGACATGGTTCATCCTGGCTCCACCTCAGTTCCTTTGCCCCACTCTAGCTGCTGTACCATGGGCCTAGAAAGAAAATATTAATTCTGATAGCTGAACTTTTTCTTATTTCTTGTCTCTAATGCCCTCCTCGTGGTCTAGTTTAAGTAACTGAGAGATTTCTCTCCTGAGTCTCAGACCCTGTTTTGGTCTTTTGTCTTGTTCTCTATCACAGCCTCATGTGAAGCCTAAGATTATAAACAGAGCAGGATTTAGGGGGAGTGTTCAAACCCATTCCCATGGGGAAGCCTGGCCACAGAAAGAGACCCATGCAGGCAGGGTGGTCAGGAATGGCTGTGTGAGAGGCCAAGACTGGATCATGGTTAAATTCAATGGTGGTCATCCAGGCAAGGGACACCTCAGGGGGGCAGAACTTTCTGGAACAACCAGGAAATAAGCAATATGGAACTGAGTTAGGACTAAAATGAGATGAAACTAGGACTTGAAACCAGACCAGTTTGACTCTAAGATCTGTACTCCTGACCTTAACAATGTTCACATTTTGCCATATTTGCTTTATCTATCGACTCATTTATCTATGCTAAACCATTTGCAAGTAAATTGCAAACATCTAGCCACCTCATATCTAAATATTTTAGTGTACATATTCCAAAAATAAATAATTCTCATATACCTAAGAAAACTGGCAATTCTTTAATATCGTCTAAATACAGTCCATATTCAAATTTCCTTTTTAGTTTCATTTAATCTAGAATAGTCCCTAAACTTTCTTCTTCTTTTTTTTTTCTTTTAAATGATATTGACTTGTGAAGAGACCTGGCCAGTTGTCATGCAGAAAGTCTCCATTGTGTCCTGATCTCTCTATTTTTCCATGGTATGAACTTGTTGTCTATATCCTGTTTTTCTTGGAACCTACAAGGTAAATCTGTACATTTGGTTCAATCGTGAATGCTACTTTTGGCAAGAGTACTTCAGAGGTGATGTTATGTGCCTCTTGTTACACCCATCGGGGACCTTTAGGTTGTCTCATTTTTAATGACGCTAGCCTTGATCATTTGGTTAAAGTGGTGACCATGATATTTTACCTTTGTTAAGGTTCACTTTTGTTTTATTTTATTTTATTTTTTAAACTAACAAATAATCTGTAGGATGATACTTTGGCAGGATGCAAATGTTCTGTTCCCCAGCAACATCTCACCTTATGGGCTTGATGATTATTGTCTGAATCAATTATTATATTGGAGACACAAAATTCTGGTTTTTTATTTCTGTCATTCCTTCTATGCTTGTTAGTTCATATTCTCCTATTCTCTGAGCTTCTTCAATCCATAAAAACCAAAGCTTAAATTCTCTTGGTTCAGCAAATGCCTTCAAGGCAAAACTGAGCTTAAGAGTTCTGCTTATCAGTCTGGGCTCCTGCCTCTGTTTAATTGTGAATGAGCCTGAATGTCCCTTACTTTCTTGTAAAGTCATCAATAGACAAAATATTTTTATATTTCATCTAGAATATTTAGGGTAAATCTAAGTGTATTTTCTCCCATGAGTCCATTTATTTTTAACCTAGTAGGGTGAGCAAATTTTCTTTTTTATTTTTTTCCTTCCTCTGTTTGGAATGTATACATCTATATCGATGTTCTAAAGATTTAACATGCATATTTGACATAAAATCTAAAATTAATTTACATCTCTTCCTCCTTCTGAGAACTCAGACAAAAATTTTTACATGCTGCTTCCTGGTATTTTAATTTTACCTTATTTTCCCTTCCCATTAGAAATTACCTCTACTTATTTTCTTTTATGGTGTTATGGACCAAATTGTGTCTCCCAGAATTCGTGTTTAAGCCTCGACTTCCAATGTGACTATATTTGGAAATAAGGCCTTTAAGGAGGTAATTAAGGGTAAATAAGCTCATAAGGCTGGGGCCTTAATCTAATAGGACTAGAGTCCTTAGGAGAAGAGAAAGAGACACCAGGAGTGTACAGGACAGAGAAAAAAGGCCATGTGAGGACACAGGGAGAAGATAGCCTTCTGCAAGACAAGGAGAAGTCTCGCCAGAAACCAATCCTACCAGCACCTTGATCTTGGACTCCAGAACTGTGAGAAATAAATCTCTGTTGTTTAAGAGACCAAGTAGTGGTATTTTCTCCTGGCAGCCCAAGCAGACTAATACGTATAGTCAATGCTTTTTTAGATTTAGCAATCTACATAGCACTTTCTTTTCTCACCACTCCTTCCTGCTGCTCCTTCCTTCTGAGTTTAACTTCCCCTTCCATGAAGTGCATCCTTTGCTGGTTCTTATAGCAAACCCATTTTTCCTCTCTCTTATTCTTGACCGAAAATTCTTTTATGTTGTCTTCATCTAGAATAATAGTTTAGCTGGGTAATAGTTATCCATAATTTATTTTAACCATTTTATGCCAATACTTTCTGGGCTCTGTTGTTGCTACTGAAAAATTTATTAAAGATATCTTCTTTTTTAAGGTAATCTTTTTCTTTCTCTTTGGACACTTTTAAGAGTTGTTCTTTGTCTTTATAGTCATTGTACCCAGGTGTGGATTTTGTTTTACTTTTCTTCTATTGTATTCTGTATGTTTCCTGAGCCTAAGGATTCTTGCATTTAGTCAGTTATGGGAAATTCTCAGTCGTAATCTTCAATATATCATGTTTTCCCATTCTTTGGATTCGCTTCTTTGTATCCTCCTACTAAAGATGTATCAGACCTTCTCATTCTATCCCTGATGTCTCTTACATTTTATTCCAAATGTTCTTCTATGTGTGCTCACGCCTAGGCAATTTCTCTACATGTTTACATGTTTAGAGTTTCTTTACACGTTTAGAGTTTACTAAATCTCTTTACAGTGATTTTATTTGGTTTATTTCCAGAAGTTTAACTTGTTTCATTTTCAATTTTGGCAGATTTTTAAATTATAATTTGTGCCTTTAATTTTCTTTTTTCACGAATATGATCATTTCAAAATACTTAACTCTGATAACTTTATTATCTGAAGTTTTGTGCGTCTGTTGGGTTTACTGACTTTTGTTGTGGTCTATTGTTTCCTGGAGTATTTGGCAACTTTGCGTTTTGTGGGCTTATTATTAGAAGACCTTATCTGTGACAATTCATCTTTTAAGGAGGTTTGCATATGCTTTTGCCAAATGCCATTAATTATTATAACTGCCCTTACAATGTTAATTTTTCAGCTTGGTAGGGTCCAGGTCAAGCAAGTAGTTTAAATCTGAACCTCTGGCTTATGAATTCTCAAGGAAGACTTTTTTTCAATCAGAACCCAATCTTCAATTTCCTTTTCACCCCCTTGTACCAGCTGTTAGGTGGTAAGTCATTTAATAGCATCTTATTGATTTAATAACCACTTAAGCGTCCAGCCTTCATCGAGAATCTGTGTGATAACATCTCTTCCTCTTCTGTATTCTCATGACCTTTAAATATTAAATCCCTTGGTTATGAGAGCAGTAGCCCTCCACACAGTTTCTATGGAGTCAGCTCACGTCCCAGCCCCTCTGCTTTTCCTGTGGGAGATCCAAATGCATGCACAAAACACATGCACATAGGTACGTTTTTTTAAAAAAAACTGCTCATTATATTTCTTCTAGAATTTCTTTGTACTTGGGAACAGAAGGTTTTTAGTCAGTAATACTGTAGAAATGGAAACCCATGGTGGTTGTTAGACAAACCCCAAATTGAATGGGCTACCTTGCAAAAAGCAAGTTCTCAGTCAAAAGAAGTGTATGCAAAAGGCTAAGGACCACTTCATTGAAAACATATAGATGGTTGAGCAAGATAATTTCAACTCTGAGATTCTTTGATAGAAAGAATATAATGTGAATTATAAAGTAAGTAAAGGAAGACATTCAGTCACTGGTGTGCTGGAAAACAGACAAAATGAAAATAAACAAAGCCACCTATTTGTTGTGCTTGCTGATTTCCATGATGTAAATACTCTCACAAATGGCCAATTTCAAATTATCAGTGGTTTACCAACTAACTCACAAAATTCCTGAAAGTTTAATAATTGGTTCTTGGAAGCCAGGATGACCAACTCCAGCACATCACTGCATTTAATCCATATTCCTGGATAATTTTGGTGGTAGATATGGCGTTTGTACTTTTTCTTGGTTCTAATTTTCTGTGTCCTCCTTTGTTGCTTTCGTGGTAAAGGAAAAAGAAATACAAGTTTAAATTTCAAAGTTTGCTTTAGAACAGGGACCAGCCAACTTTCTCTGTGTAGTGCTTGGTAATAAATATTTTAGGGTTTGCTGGCTACATACAATATCTTTTGCATATTCTTCTTTTTCTTTCTTTGTTTCTTTTTTAGAACTCTCAAAATTTAAAGACCGTTCCACAGCAGGCCCTTAGCTGGATTTGATCCAGGACTGTGGTGTGCTGATCTTTGTCTCTGCTCCAGAAGCTTGTGATTATTGCTGCCTTAAAACAAACTTTTGTTGAAATTTCAGAGAGAGATGAAAAGAGAATCATAGTCTCTATTTCCTAGCTTCTTGAACCGTTTTTATAGTTATCAAACCAAAAATTTTTCGCTGGCATCCTTAAGCTGGGACAGTCTATTTTGATTCTGATTCTTTGAAACTATCTTTATAATAAATGAATACATATGTCACTACAGGGAAAAGATTTAATTTTTAGAATTTTCTTTTCAAGGTATCTTTGAAATATTTGTTTTTTCCTTTTTGACACTTTTTGAAGGCTCCCCAAGTAAACCAAAATGTTAGAGCATATGGATTATTTGTCCTTATCCAAATGCTTGAGGTTATTAATTTTTCTTTGTATAAAAATGTTTTTACATCCTTCCAAACAGGACATAAGCTTCCAGTGGTAGGTAAGACTTGAAACCCTGTGGCTTAACTACTTTCTATTATTTTAAGGACTGTAGAAATTGATGGATTATCATCAAGAAAATGAAAATAGGTTTTAGAACTACTTTGCTTAGAGAGTTGAGCCTTTCAAAGCATACCCCCTCCTCAAACACCAAGTATTATGTGGTTTAAGCTCCTGTTATTTCTGCAAAGAGCTTAAAAGACTGACTGACCAGCATGAAAAAGCAATAGAGCATTAATTGAACAGATTTGAAATAATTGAGTTCTACATGTGTGAAGAACATAATAAAGGATGTTATCAAAGTTTCACATGTGGATATACCATTCCCAAAACTGCTTATGAAAATAATAGACTTTGATGCTAAGAATGAAAAAATACATGCTTTAAAAATTCATTAGGAAACTTCCCATAAAAAATGAACCATAGAAATTTTTCCCTTTCTATAGAAATACCTTCTGACGGGCTGCAGCTATCAGTTTCCAGATTTGTGTATCATTGAAGCAAAATTGTTGAAGATACAGGGCATTGCACATTGAATACAGAAAATTCCATTTCCTAACAGAAGTCAAAAATAGAAACGAGATCAAATGAGATCAAATGAGAGAAAGAGGGCAACTGGGAGAAGGAAAATGGAAAAGAAAAATGTTTTTCTTTTATCTATAAAGTGAGTCTAAGCAGCAGAATGGAGATGGTCGTCAGGATAAACAGCAAGAAATCAGAGCTGAAGGCACATTATATATATTCTTTGTTAACTGATCACTGTGCTAGTTTGTTTTAACTCAGAAATGTAGTCATCACAACTTTTCAATTGATAACTATTTTGTGTAAACTGTTATTTGAGTAGTTGAGAAATTTACCTATTTTTACAAGATGAGCAAAAGCTTTAAGATACAAATCAATACTTTCGTAGTTCTGACAATTATGAACTTGGCAATCTCTTAAAAGCTCATCAAAAGATTTTGCTAATGCCTTGGTGAATACTGAGAAATAAACATCTATTCTTTAAGAGTAATGATGATAATCCACATGATGTGTATATTCTAAAGCAAAAAACAATTTCCACATGTCACCAATGGCTACCTCATAGAAGGTCGTCTCTAGGTTATCACACATCAGTGACTAAATTCTATGGTATATTACTCCCCTTTTTGATAAAAGAACAAGTTAGTTTACCTTTTAAAGACTATGGCAGGTAAGGAAGGTATTCATCCATTCAATGAGCAAATCTTCAATGACTGCCTTTTGTTCTGAGCACTAGAAATAGAGCAGTGAATAGAACAAAGTCCATAATTTCCTAGAGCTTATAATCAAATGTTCTGGTCAGAGTGGGTAGGAGGAAGGAGATAGTACACAAAGAACACATATATAATACACCAGTTGCTGATAAGTGCTAGAAAGAAAACAAAGAAGATTAAAGGAAGTAGAGAAGGAATGTGGTTGTGATTTTATATGGGTGGTAGAGAAGTCCTATCTGATATATTTCAGCAAAACTGTGAAAGACTGTATGATGGTTAATTTGACGCATCAATTTGCCTGGGCCATGGAGTGCCTAGACATTTGGTCAAACATGATTCTGAATATTTCTGTGAGGGTGTTTTGGACTAGGTTAACATTTGAATTGGTAGACTGAGTGAAGCAGATTGCCCTCCCTAATGTGGGTGGGCCTCATGTAATCAGTTGAAGGCCTGAATAGAACAAAAAGGCTGACCTCCCATGAGTAAGAGGGCGTTCCCCTCCCCTGAATGCCTTTGAGCTGGGACATGGGTTTTTCCTACTTTTAGACTTAAATTGAAACATTGGCTCTTCCTAGGTCTTATATTGGCACTTGAACTGGAGCTACACCATCAGCTCTCTTGGGTCTCCAGTTTGCCAACTGCAAATCATGGGACTTGTTAGCCTCCATAATTGTGTGAGCCAATTCCTTGTAATAAATCTCTGTGAGTGTGTATACATATGTATATACACAGATACGTATACACACACACATACACATGCTATTGGTTCTGTTTCTCTGGAGAACATTGACTAATAGAACTAGAAAATTGCCATTTGGCTGCTGTCATAATAATAATTGATTCATGAAAGAATTATTAATGGATATGAAAAACAGTGGTCGAAAGTTTAAGGAGTAAGAGAATATTTACATAGTCTCTACGTATCTCCTCATAAGAGCCTTATCAATTACAAGGGGTAAATGCTCACTTTACAGCAGAGCATGCTGGCAGACACCACTTTAAACAGTTAGTCCCAGTCACAGGACTAACTGATAGCATGTACCGCCTGATAGGATGCTTTAAGAAGAACTTTACACCACCTTATCACCACTGAGGTTCTCCTGTCAGAAGTCCATAATATGAATCTAATAAAGAGGAAACATCACACAAATCCAAATCAGGGGAGATTCTACAAATAAGTGGACTCTTTAAAAATGTCAATCTAATGTCTTGAAATATAGAAACTCAATGATTGTTCAGATTAAAGGAGACTAATGTGGCAGGACAACTGAATGAAATGCATGATCTTGAATATTCTTTTACTAAAGTAATTATTACCGGAACCATTGACAAAATCTGAATAAAGTCTATGGATTAGAGAATAGTCTTGTGCCATTTTTAATTTTTGTATTTTAATAATTTGATATGCTTTAAAACATATTTGATATGCTTTAAAAGAACATGCCTGAAAATGACAGTGTATAGGTGGATAAATATCACTATGGTTAAACTTATTGTAATATCTGTTGAGAATAACTACAAATGGGACACTCTTCATATCATCATCAAGCTTACTGACTATCTGCATTTCAGATCGGACATGGCCCTGGGCCTCAAGGATACAAAAGATATATGATCGGGTCATCACTTTCAAGGGCTTTAACATTTTATTTAAGAAGAAAGGATGCACATGTGGAAATTTAAATATCAATGCGAAATAACATATACTAAGTGCTGAATGAATGTTGCCTGCACACAACACCATAAGAATACCATAGATAAAGGACTTAGACAAAGGAATGAGAGAACAAGTGGAAAAAATAAACAATGAAATCCACCTCTGCTTAGTGTATGGAGTTAGCTAACATTTCTTTCTTCTAAGACTGTTTGTCCACATGTGACGTTGAATAATAACAATACCTGCTTTGTAGTTTAGTTGTTGCTCCCACTCTTCCCCGCCCCAATGCCCTCTATGAAAGCAAGACCTGTGTCAGCCTCTGTCAGTATCATATTACCACACTATAGGTACTTGATAAAATATATGTGGACTGAATTAATGAAACTTCTGGGAAGTAGAAATGATTTTTTAAAATTTGATGTCTTAATACTGAGGATAAGAATTCATACATAATGAGGATATTCCAAGCATTTTGTCTGATAGATAATAAAAAGAATAAGAAGCTGATAGATATTACCATCACCTAACTCTGACACTCTCTGCAGAAGTGTTGAAGAAAGGATGATGCTTCTAACTGTGGAAGAGATGAGTGAACAGGCAGAAAGAATGGTGTGAGCAGACTTCCTAAGGGAATGGTGACATCTTGTTCTTGCACAGTAAGTAGAAGAATTTGACTGAGATGATTTATCCAGTGTGGCAGTGGTAGTTAAATTTAGAGAGGTAGATAGACTTGTCAATTCCTGTGTTCTTAAGTGAGGAGATTGGACTTTATCCACTGTCTAGTGGGGAAGCGTTAAAGGATTCTGAGTAGCAGGTAATATATCCTAAGCATTAGGAAGATTAATTTAATAATAAAATAATGAAGTTATCAGAGATACAACAAACAGCCAGAATATTTGTGAAATAACATTTCATTATTATAATGTAGCTATGCCTGCCTACTATTAAATATATCTGAAATTTTGACATTTTGCCAATAACAGTTGTTTTTTAAAAACCGTCTTTATTCTATATAATTATCTTGCCAAAGACTGAGGTACATATGACAAAAAGCATGCCAGGCAAATCTTGACATTGGTTTACTCTAGAGGCTAAAGTGGGTTGTGTGTAACCTCTGGCCTCCTTTTATTTATTTTAATTGTGACTGAGACATTCAGGACATTACCACCAATGACTATATTAATAACCATCATAGTTATGGTTACCTGGAAGCAACAGATATGCCCAAGGAAACTTATTACTTTATAAGAAGTTCATCTCCGAATGTCTTCCAGACATGATGAAACATTTAAGGTCTTGGTTATGTCTCAAGAGTATAGCAGGAGTATAGCAAATGGACGTAGGAAATGCAAAATTGCTACATTTCAGATGGTTGCCATAAGTCATCTGTTACATGCTGACTGCACCCATAAAATACCTCAATTGTGTATAGTTCCTTAGGGATTGCCTTTCTTCCACATACAAATAAGAAAGAGATTGGTTTGGGAAAGTCGTAACAGATGATCAAGCCAGGTAGTTAATGTGAGAAGGATGCAGAAACTGGGAAATCTCTATCATACAAATGTTTTCCTAGTCTTGCCTAGTTAGAGGGCAGGGTCAACAGAACTGGTGGAAACTTCTGTTTGTTATATGTATACGGACCTTGTTGACTTTCTGTGTGAATACCTATTTGGGCCGAAATTATTCAGTTGGTTCATTTTTCTAAATCCACAAAATCGCACAAGCCATCTGTGTTATATAGCTAATGGAACAGCCAGACTGGTTGGATATTTTGATGTGACGTTGTTTAGGCACCAAGTCAGCTGACTCACATGCTATGAAGAATATGGGAAACATTACTAAAAACAACAACAAAAACCCTAGAAGTATTATATTCACATCACTGACTGCTTGTACATTTCAAATTATAATTAGAGGAAAAGTTTAGATAATAGCATTTCCTTCACTTCCATTACCACATATACAAAAAAGATGCCTGATATATCTCTCTTTTCTAGAACTATATATTTCCCTTGATTTTTAATTTCACATTGATTATCTAGAAAGAGTCTTAGAATTCTGTAATTTTAATTAATTTTTAATTCATTTCCTATACGGGAAAACAAGTAGTATATAGTAAACTCATGTTTTAATATGCATTTTCTCTGTATGAGAAAACCTCCATGAAAATAGTTTAAAGACTACCTTTTCCTGAATTCTGTTGTGAGAAGGGGACACAGCTATTTTCTGTCTATTTTAAAGGCCTCCCTCAAGGAAGCCTGTTGCAGAGGGGTCAGCTTTGCGGGACGAGGTGAGGATTCCTGGAATGCACATTTTTGGCTTGGGTAGAGAGTGATACTCTTGTAGAGGACTTAGATCTCAAGTCTGCAGTGACTGATATGTGACTTAAGAGCCTTAAGGGAAGTGATTTGTCACTGAATGTCATGTGCAACTCTTCAAAGGGACTAGCGGGTGAAATGGAACGATATCATACAATGTCCCTTCTTTGTTCCTAAGGATGCTAAATGAGCGGTTCTTCTGAAGTGGAGTTGTGGGTTTAAGACTGGTTTTACCAGTTATCTGGAATCTTGCTGAAACATCTACATGGTCATGTTTTCATTCCCTAGGAAGAGAATAACCAGAAAGCTTTTAGATCTTACCTCTTTTGCAGGGATGGTTTTTAGGAAGCGTGATTTTGTCAGTCCTGTTATTTTTACTCCTCTCTTCATAGAAGGTAGAAGGGTGGCAGATGTCTGGAGAAAGTGCAACAATCTGGCACTTATTGCATGTTATATTTCTCTCTAAAATAGTTTATCACTTTTTATATCTTAGGGGAAAATCAAGATTAAAAGAACAATGGACTCCATTTTCTTTCTATTGATCCATTTTAGTAGCTATGCATGTGTGTTGATATATCAACAGCCATATAACAGTAATTTATTTTACCTGTCTCATTAACAGTGTACAAGAGTCTATTATTGTATAAAGAGTGTATAAAATCTATAACTACATTTTGATAACTTGATTCAGTCTTGTGTTTATTGATGGAACAAATGGATGTTAAAATTATGCACTTGTAGTTGAGAAGATATGGAGTTCTTACTGATAAAAACTATATCTTCTCCACTATCATCTTGAGAGTACCAGGAATTCTACCAATAGAAGTACACTCATTTGCAATATTCAGTATTTTTTTCAGGTGGTTTCTTAAGATGCTATCAAAGCAATAATAAACACCAGGACACTTCCTTTAAGGTGGGAGTGGTAGAGCCCATGCAAAGGCATTGACTACAGATTTTGTGGTTGATGAAAGATGTCAATGATATTTCATAATCTTGTCTTTATTCCTCATTGCACTTGGAATCAAAGTATATAGCTATATATACAGTCATGCATCATTTACTGACAAGAATACATTCTGAGAAATGTGTTGTTAGACCATTTTGTTGTGCAACCATCCTAGAGTGTCCTTTCACAAACATAGGTGATATAGCCTACTACATTGCTAGGCTCTGGTACTAATCTTACGGGACCACCATCATATATGCAGTCTGTGGTTGATCAAAAATGTCATTACATGGTGTATGACTTATGTAACGTTTATGTCTTCTGAAACTTTGCATGTTGAAACCCTAATCCCAGAGTGATGGTATTTGGAGGTGGGGCCCTTTGGGAGGTAATTAAGTCATGAGGGTGGAGCCCTAATTAATTGGATTAGTGCTATTATAAGAAGAGGCAGGAGCTAGCTAGCTCTTCTTTTGCCATGTGATAATACAGCAAGAAGACTACCATCTGTAAGCCAGGAATAGGGCCCTCACCAAGAACCCGACCGTGCTGGCACCCTAATATCAGACATCTAGCCGCCAGAACTGTGAGAAATAAATGTTTGTTTTTTAAGCCACCCAGTCTCTGGTAACTTGTTGTAGCTGCCTGAACTGACTAAAACAACATATATATTGACAGTCCCTCAATTTTAAACCTACTCTACTTTATGTATACATTTTTGGAGCTTCTCTTCTAATACTTAACGGTTTGGCAATGAGCCCTAGTACTTTGAGTTTAAAAGAGAACAAATTATTTGAGAAATATACCTGGGATGTTAGGAGGAATATAATTCCCTATAAAAAGACACATATTGTTCACTAAAAAGGCCTGTACTATTAAGATAAAAAATCAGCCTGTGGTTAGAAGCAGCAACATGAATAAGTGAAATTTTTCTTTTTGCTGACCTTTTTGCCTGCTAAGGAAGATGAATAAGGTACAAAGAGTAGAGAGGGGAATAAAGTACTCATTTGGTTTTTTTTTTTTGCACTAAATGTTTCTTTAAACAAAAGATCAATTCAAAGAAGAGGAAACATAGAATTGGTAAGACTCTCCATTTAAAATAAATGCTCAGTCAAATGAAAGAACAAAATGTAGACACTGGGCATAGATTTCCTACAATCCTGGGCAAGTGTTGGGGCTATAAACTATGCAAGTAGCCACGTAGCAAAGCAGCATGAAGCCCAGGTATGTTTACAAGGGAACATTCACATCAGGTCTTGGCAACTTGAATCTAATCTCTCCTGAGCCCCAAATGACTGATGAAAGATGATTGCTGGAGGGTATTATTTCTTTATCTTTAAAAACTGACATATCATGCAGCAATACAAGATATTCAAAAGCCACTATAGGTAAGCAGACCAGATCTTATTATGCTATCCAAACTACCTGAAGCTGGGTGTACAGACTTGGTGTATCAGCTCCCCAAAGAGGTTGACCCCACGTGGCACCCATCTGATTATGGCTAATGTAATCATTGCTTCCAAGGGTTGTGAACTTTGACAAACCATGTGGTGCAATGGTCATTATTAAAAGGGAGAGTTTGCTGCCTGACTTTAAGATTTCCATGATGTTTTTTCTTGTTTGTGAAGCAACCCAAAACCTATCTGGTTCTTTTTTTTTCCAATCTATGTCCAAGCTCTTCTTCCCAGCCCTCACATTTTTTCATTCTTTTTCCTTTCCTTTCCCTCCCTCCCTCTCTTCCTCCATCCTACCTTCTTTAATTCATTCCTTCTTTGTTTCTTTCTGTGTTTTTTTTCTTTTTGAGAGAGAGGAGAAGCAGTAGAAACTAAAGTTTCTTTTTCGAGGGTAAAGATGATTAATTAATATCGCACTCTGCAAGTTTAGCAGGAGAGTACTCACTAAACAAAATTGATTAATACCGTAACAGTTCATCAGAATGCAGAATGTTTTGTTTTCCTTGGCCTGAAAATCCTTTGCTTAATTTTCTATTTCACTTTAATAACAAATCTCCATCATGAGCAGCATTTTGCTGTCCTAGCCCTCTTTATGTTTTTAGACTACATGTTAAAGAAGATAGTCATATATTACAATCAATTTTATGAATATTTTGCACTAGAATAATTGCACATAACCATGAAATAAGCTTATTTTGTTATTCTTACAGAGGAGAATAGGTTCTGGTAGATTCTTAATATTTGAGTTGAGCAGAATTATAGGGCGTTTATTTTTAGGGATATGTAAATGCTAAAAATGGAAATGAGTCGTATGTATTCATAAACATTAACAGTGTTTATAATATTGGCTAGTAAGGACTGTATCAAAGTCTTGATTATGTTCATAAAGATATCAGAGGAAAAGAAAATAGCCTTGTGTTTGAGTTATATGTTTATGCTGATCAGGATTCTCAATCATCACGTAGGTTATGGAATGATTTTACATTTTCTCTTTTGTCTGGGCCCTTATTTATATTTATGAGTATAGACTTCCTTTTCCTGTTTTCCTGTCAAAGTAACTTACAGTCTCATTGTAATGTAGCGAACGGAACTAACTTGGAGGCAAGACAGTTTCCCTAATAAGGTCTTAAGCAACACAACATAACACATTTTGCAAACTCTTCTGACTGTCAAGACTCTTGTAATGCATCAAGATGAGAGATACACAGCAATTGTGTTATTAATTATGAAGAATAAAATTGCTATTGCTGAAACATAAAATACTTTGCATCTTCAGGAAAAATGTTTCAGGAAGAAATGATATAAATTTCAATTAGAGAATAAATTCTACACTATAAATTTGGTTGTTCTAAAATTAAATATTTATTTTTATACATAGCATGACTGCAAGTTTACTGAATGCAGCCATATGTTTGATTGGTTGCCTTGTCATCAAGGAAATAACTGGTTTCAGGAGGGTGATGCTGTGAATAAGTCTAGGGGTGCTATAAACAGTGTATATTTCCTATCGTAGGGCAAAGTTTGGAAAACAATGTTGTGATCATCTATCAAATTGAATGCAAAAGTTTTGATAAGCATTGGACTGGAAGTCACTCAGACTTCAAAATGTTTCATGGGGGTTAGTGTTTCTTTCTCAAGCTCTTTTTTCTCTCTACGTTGATCACTGTTTGGAAAGCTCATATTCGAGTATCTTAGCATGCTTGGATTGTCACAATGAAATATCATAGACTGAGTAGATTAAACAACAGAAATTTATTTTCTCCCAGTACTGGAGGATGGAAAGTCTAAGATCAAGGTTCCTGTCTTCCAGACTTGCGTCCTCACTGTGTCCTCACACGGGTGAGACAGAGAGAGAGAGAGACAGAGAGAGAGAGAGAAAGAGAAAGAGAGAGGCATCTCTTTCTCTTCCACTTCTTATAAGGCCACAGTTCTGTTGAATTAGGACACCATCCTTCTGACCTCATTTAACCTTAATTACCTCATAAAGGTTCTATCTCCAGATATGGTCATACTGGGGTTAGGGCTCCAACATGTGAATTCGTAGTGGTCACAATTCAGTCCATGACACCAGGAATTGATTGCTTTTGTTTCATTTGTGTGTATGAATTTATGTTTTCATTTACAAGAGAGGTGTTGGCACTTTGAGTAAATAGAGATCAGCATCAAGTCAAGCAAAAATCACCACTCATATTAGACAAAAATATTGTCTAATAAATAAAAATATTGTCTCCAAGTGTTGTTTAAATTCTATTGTTTAAGTGCTTTTACAGTAAGCAGGGTTTCTCAACCCTAGCACTATTAACATTTGGGTCAGATCAGGCACTTCTGTGAGGGTGGCTATGCAATTTATGAGGTTTAGAAGCATCCCTGGCCTCTATCCACTAGATGCCAGTAGCACCCTGCAATCGCGACAACCAAAAATTTCCCCAGATGTTGCCAAATGTCCCTACGGGGAAAAATCTCTCCCAGGTAAGAACCACTGTTTTATATAAAAAGTTAATAGTTTTTGAATTTTGAGGGATTATGACAAACAATAACATTCTTCGTACTTTTTAGTAACCTTAACTAATTTCTATATATAGGATTAGTTAGGCACGTTGGGATTGAAGAAACAAAATATGAGTCAGCTGCAGTAACTCCCAAGCCTAGTCCCCCATAGCCGCTACTCATGTCACATAAAATAAAATCCATAAATTTTTACTGAGGTCTGTAAATATGAAGATTTTCATGATCTGACCTCTGCTGATAGCTCTCATCTTACCTTCTACTGTTCATCCCTTGCTCACTGCAGCCACCAGCTTCTCTGCCTGGTCCTTGAACAACACAAGCTTTTCCCTGCCTCAGTGCCTTTCCATGAGGTATTCTTTCTTTCTAGAATGTTCTTCATCCAGTTTTTGTACAGCTCCCTCAAAATTGTCAGTCAGGTTTTAGCTCATATATCACCTCCTCTGAAAACACTTTTTCACCATCCTATCCAGACAGCAAATTCTCACTCACGCCACTTACTATCTCTTCCATTGCTAGATTCCATTGCTATTCCTCACAGCATTAACACTATTGGAAATTATGCTGTTTATTTTTTTCTCTCTCTCCCCTTCCCATCCATTTGTACTTCTCTTGAATTTAAGCAATATGAGGGCAGAAATCTTGTCTCTCTTGCTCACACTAATATCCCAAAGACTTAGAATGTACCTGACACAAAATCGATACCTCAACTACATTTGTTGACAGGGAAATGTCTGAATAAAGAGATTTTTAGAATTACTTTTAAGGTCTATTACTACTGAATACAATATATATTCACATATATATTTGGATGACTCCTTTCTCTTTGAATGCCACCCCAGCCATCCTTGAGAAGATGAGGAAAGAAAGTACCCCCCAAAATAAAATGTTGGAAATATATTTGTATTCCTTTATCTCAAACCACTATTGAAACTCAAGAGAGGCTTAAAGCACACAAATCCTATTCTTTTTCAAAAAACACATACTCATACCTTTGAGAATGTGTCATCTGAGATTTCAGACATAAATGAATAATTTTTAGCTGTTTTTCATTCATACTTTCCAGATATGAAAATATTTTAAGAGAGAGAATATCCACATCCCCCAGCTTGAAAGGGCATTACTGATACCAAAAATTCTTGCAAAGCGGAGTAATAGATAAGAACTCCACAGAACTAGATTTTATTTGACAGTCCCGAGATTTTTTTCAATGACTGCACAAAAGCTTTAAATAGAAATGGCCTAGGGATAGGCATTGAATCAATATGCACCAGTAAGTTTGTGAAATCAATTTTTTGCTCCTCAGATACAGGAAAATTGATGTAACCGATCCTGCGTAACTCCTATTAATTGCCCACAGTGACAGAAAATTTATCAATTACTTATTGACTTCTTTGAGACCATGGGAAAATGGCAATAGCTCAAAAGTTAAGTGTATAATATGGAAGCTTTCCCTAGCTGAATGAAGGTGTAATGAGAAACCAATCAGATTTTAAGGTGTGTATCTCTATATTTCGTTTCACACATGCATGTCTCTCTCCCACTGGCGTCTTGCCTCAGACAGTAGGTATCTCAGAGATGTCTATCAGTTAAGGTTTATGATTGAATCCCTGCTAATAACATTAGTAGTAAATATTTTCTGGTACTTACCACATACTAAGCATTCTGCGAATCAAAAAACACAGGGATTGGTACAATAATTGTCTTCAGATAGTATCAGAAGAAGAAACAATAAGAATGTGCTCTGCTGCAAGAAATGGAAAAGCTAGCAAACAGGAGCTTAAGCAAATGAGATTTACTTTATAAGTAATATTGCCCAGGTCTGGTACATTTGCTACAATGGTGTCCCAAGAAAGCCTTTGGTCTTCCTACTCTGCCATCCTTAGTGTGTGATATACTTCCTCATGTGCGACATGAGGTACCTTTCAGGTATTATGTCTACATTCTAGATAAGCTACGGAGGGGAAGGGTGAAGAACAAAGGACCAAAATGGAATGCCAGCTGACTCTGCCCCTATTTGAAAGCTTTCTTGGAAGCCCCACTCAGGGACTTTCTCTTACTTCTCAATGACTAAAGCTAACCCAGGGAAAGTTGAGAATTAACTGGGCACATTCATACACAACATTAATTGGCATATATCTCTAAGGACAAGGGGAGAATAGATATTGAGTAGGCGATTTATAGCATCTGCCACTGAACCCAAGGCTAAATAAGGTAAAGAAACTTGCCAGAGCCACAAGGCAAATGAAAGGAAAGCCGACCTGGGCTTTGGGCCAGGTCTATCAAACTCCAGCACTACTCTTTTGACTGCACTCAAGTCAGCAAACTGAGGAGATAAGATTCTGTTGGTGTGTTTACTTTTCAAGTCGAAAATGAAGTTGCTTCACAAGAAACAGAATTGTTGAGTTCAAACACTTTTGGGGAAAAACAAATTTGACTTATTTGCCATTGATCAGAATAGAAATAAAATATCTTACTTAGTGGTAATAGGCACAAAATTAGAAATGCAACTAATGAATTTGACACTATATCTTGTTCTGCTATAGCACTCATTTTTTTTCGGCTGTAGTGTGCATAGATATGGTTATGTGTTCTTTCTTTTTCTATTTTTAAAAATATAGTTTAACGAAATAGGTTATATTTAATTTCTACAAATTTTTTTCCCATTGTTTTATTTTTTTTAATGTAAAAGCTGTCATTCAAGACAACCCAAACGTTCTAGAATAGAAGACAGGTTTGAACAATCTGACTGTTTTGCTGTGTAGATGGGAATTAGCTAATCCAGGTGTCCTTTGACTGAGGGTAGTTAAGTGTCCAGTGTAGAGTTACACTGCTATTGACTGGTAGAGCCAAGGATTTGATCTATGATCTACCATATCTCTTTTCTCTTCTGTAGATTTGCTTTGATTCTATTTACTTCATTTTTTTTTATTGAGGTCATATTGGCTTACAACATTGTGTAAATTTCAGGTATATATTACCATATTTCAGTTTCTGTATAGACTGCATTGTCTTTGCCACCACTGGTCCAGTTTTTATCTATCACCATACATATATGTCCCTTTACCCCTTTCACCCTCCGCTCACCCGCTTCTCCTCTGGTAACCACTAATCTATTCTCCTTATCTGTGTGTTTGACTTAACTCTTTTTAAAGCTCATTGTTTCCTTTATTATTTCTATCATTTTTTAAGTGTAATATCTTCCTCTTGCTTTTCTAAGTGCTCAATTAATGTTAGTTGACTAAATAAATAAATATTCAATAAGGTTATTGTTGATATATAGAATATATACGTACATATGCATCTCATGCTATCTTATGCTCTTTCTTAAACATAACAGCTTAATTGAGACATAATCCATTTATCATATAATTCACTTATTTTAAAGTATACAATTTAAAGTATATTCACAGACTTATACAGCCATCACCATAATTTTAGAACTTTTCATCACTCCAAAAAGAAACTCCACTTCTATTACGAGTCACTCCTCATTCCCTCCCAATCCCCCCACCCCTACTTCCTAGGCAGCCATTAATCTATTTTCTGTTTCTGTAAATTTGCTTATTATGGATGTTTCATATAAATGGAATCATACAATATATGGTAGGATTCTTTCCCTTACTACAGTGTTTACAAGTTTCATTCCAGTTGTAGCATGTATCAGCACTTCAGTCATTTTTATGGCCAAATAATATTCCATAATATGCATGGATATACCACATTTTATTTATCCATTCTCAGTTGATGGACATTTGGGTTGCTTCCAATTTTTTCAGGTATTATAAATAATGCATCAATGTGCAAGTTTTGTGTAGACGCATACTTTTGTTTCTCTTGGATTTAGACCTAGGAGTGGAATTACTGGGTCATATGGTAACTCTATGTTTAGCTTTTTGAGGCACTGCAGATTGTTTTCCAAAGTGACTGCACTGTTTTACATTCTCACAAGCAGTGTTATAAGGGTTCTATTTCCTTTTGTTTTAATGTTGTTTATCATTAAATATGTGCTTGCCTACAAACACTGTATAAATTTTGGGGGAAGTTTTCTTGATATTTTCAAAGGAAGAAAGGGCATTCTTCTTGGAAAAAATCCAAGTTGGTCACGGGTTGGTCAGGAGAAGAGCCTGACTCAATGTGATCAATTTACCTGAGGAGTGACTGGAATCTTTGCTAAAGAGAATGTGAGAGGAGGGCTGTGAAATGCCCAAAGACGTGTTTAATGGCTCAGGACAAGATTTAATGAATGAAGACTATCTATGGTGTTTTCACGTTTTCAACACTGTACAGTTTGGTTTATTTATCTTACCTCAGAGAATTCCCTATGAAAAAACATCTTGAGTTTTTTAATAGTCATTAACAAGTCTTAAATATTATTGTTTGAAGTTAAGCAGAGATGGGGCCTACAAATTTATATTTAGTAAAAGACTCCAAATATGTCCTTTAAAATCCCAGTATTTTTATCATGGCTGTATGAAAACTTCCTGAAGGGAATACCTTAAGATGCAGGCTAAAATTCATTTTCAAGATCCATTCTTGGATGCCTAACCAATTGGATTAACTTAAAAGAGTGTTGGACAGATGACATTTAATGAAATTCAAAATGCAGACTATAGACACATAGCTTACTTAGTAAAAGCCTCCAAAGAAAGAAAAACTTATCTCTAGATGCATAGAAATCTGTCAATGAA
Source organism: Equus quagga (assembly GCF_021613505.1). Taxonomy (NCBI): domain Eukaryota; kingdom Metazoa; phylum Chordata; class Mammalia; order Perissodactyla; family Equidae; genus Equus; species Equus quagga. The sequence continues at coordinate 58,628,499 of NC_060273.1, read as the reverse complement.
CAAATCGTATGTTTGGATTCTTTGAAGTTTTAGATGCTACAAGGTCAATTTTTTTGTTGCAAGAAGGAAAAGAGCAGCAGGAATAGCAAATAATAAAAAATTTAAAATGACCTCAAAATAATTTTATAATAAATGTATAAGCAGATAATATGGGATAGTATCTATTTTTATCTATAAGTACTACATTATGTCATATTATGCTAAAGGTAAATTCCTCTTTTAGAACATATATTTTTTTCAGGAGAGAATCTCCCTTTTAACAAAAAGAGATGAGAAGTTTACTTTGTTGTCATTTTTGCAAATGTTACCACAATTTTCCTACTGGACTTCTACAAATCCATGAAGTGACTTTTGCAATATTGTGTTATTTAAGTTAGGAAAGCATCTTTTCCTCTTTTGCAATACTGTGTTATTTAAATTAGAAAAGTATCTTTTCCTCTCCATTGTTGTTTTAAGAGGCATTTCCAAATTCTTTTTTCTTTTATCAGAAGACAGTTAGGAAGATATCATTCAGAATTTTATGTGTAGCTAGTCTTCCTGCTTTTATCTATGGCCTCTTTTGAATACCCCTTTGAGGCACTAAATCCATTTAATACCTTTGCTTTGAATGCACACTAACACCTTGTTAAGTAAGACCATCAAGCTTTTGCTATTTGCCAATTTTTCATGCCTTCTAATGTGCATAGGCTAAATTTCACAAACCGATTGAAAAATAATCCTTAGTAACACGATTTTAATGGTAACAAATTATACCTGTAATACTCCTATATAACATTCAAAACTCATCAACACTTAAGTTTGGGGTCCAGGATATATAATATATTCAAGAAGAAATTTAAAACAGGTATTTCAATGCACAGTCCATTGGTGATGAATGAAATACATAATGTATGCAGAAGTAATTGATTAAATTAGTGCTTAGAGGAGAGATGGAGATGGAGTTAAATGTGAATTACTTAGGGGAAAAATCCTTTTATTTAAAAGTCTTGAGACTACCAAATAATTAGCACAATCAATAATTTAAAAAGCATCAATAATAAATGCACTGAAAAAAAAGGAAAATGGCCAAATCAAGTCCAGTCACGAGATGTTTCAAAGTAAATAGAGCTTTATATGGAAAAAAAAGTAAATGTAAATATTGCTGATGATTTCAGTGGAATTTCATAATGTGGGTTCTGTGCTCTTGGGCTTGGGGTGGATATGGGTGAAATGACTAGGCCAGAGAGAGAGAAAATTACTCGTGAGATCCTCCCACAGAGCTCCTCAAAAAAATGTTTTTGGATAAGAAATTGTTCTGCAGCTCTTGATGCAATTTCTATTTATAGTCTATTATTCTTATACTGTCTTAAGAAGTTAATTTTAATAATCTGTGTAATGAAGTTCTAAAGTTATTCTTAAATAAACCACTACCATATCCATGGTAACAAGAGATTACTTAAGATCACTGTACAGTACATGGAATTCTTGGAAGTTCTTCTAATTAAATTCTATTTTATAGATCCATTCAACTGCTGTGATAACAGGTGGTGGCTATTCTTGGTCTTTCTTCAGAAAATAATATATTTGTTAACTGTGTTGTCTCTTTTTTTGTATAGGGTTACCATGTAATTTATTATACAAACTACGTCACTTTTTAGGAGTGAAATGGGAGGGGCACACTATTATAATTATGTCAGAAAAAAATGGGTGTAGAGTGGGACTTAGGCAAACTGGGACATGTGGTCACTCTATGTATGAAGATTTTCTTTTAGCGAAAATCCATATTTAACTTGATTTCTCCAAACTGAAAACAACCAAAATGTTTACCAGCTGTAGAATGGCTAAATAAATTGCAATGTATTTATACAATAGAATACTGTACAACAAAGCAAAAGAACGAAGTACAGCTACATGCAACAGCAGGGATGAAACTCAGACATAGGTTGAGTTGAAGAAGCAAGTTTATATTTATATGATACTCAAAATGACCAAAACTATTATGCGGTAATGAAGGAGAGCATAAAACTCTCTTTTGATGAAGTATTAATAGGTAGACAGTATAAGAGGGCCTTCTGAAGTTCTAGAAATATTGGTCTGGTTGGTAATTAGATATTTATACACATATAAAAATTCGCTGTCTTATGACTTGGGCACTATATTGAGTTTAAATTATACCTCAGAAAATGTAAACAAAGGGAAGAGATGGTATTCCCAGACATATCAGAGCACTGACATCAGAATAAGTTAAATGGATGCTGATCAGACAAAAGTAAGAACAAAAATGAAGTACGTGCTTATTTCCTGGCCCTCTGTCAGGTGAAATCCCCATATGATCCCTCCCAGAGGTACCTTTCCAGCTATTCTTAAACTTTTGCAGTGAAAGATGCTCCCTGCTCTTCACTGAATTTAGCTTTGTTCTTTCCTATTTAGGAATTGCTCATGCTGAATTCTGGTTCTTAAATATCCTTTCTCTCAATAACTGCCTGTCAAAATCGTCCTCATTCTTCCAAAACCCAGCTCAAATACTCACTGCATGATTTCTCCCTCAGTCACACACAGAGAAATTTTCTCTGTTTTTCATTTTGTACCCAACTTTGGTCCATCTTTCTTTTTTCCAGTTTTAAAATTCTCCATTCAACAGACGCATTGGGCCTTATGCTTGGAGAAGAGAATCTTCTGTTCTGAAGAAAACTATAGTTTCTTACATAACGGTCATTTCCATATTATACCTTCTAATGTAGGTATTTTGTGTCCCTATCAAAAGTCACTCTAGTAGATTAAATACTCTTTAAAGGTAAAGAAAAGGCGCACCAACTCTTACTCATGTGTACATCTCCCATAATGCCTTAGCAAGAGTAAAAATAGGTAATGAATGTAGCAAATTGAAATAACTTCATTTGGTTGAATTGCTCGAAAATTTTCTGTGGGAAAATATTATAATGGATTTCACAATTTGGTTAACAATGGGTGGCTGATGAGATTAGTTAGTGCTTTTAATAACTTAGGTTTCATTGTAAAGAAAATACGCCACCTATAATTTAAGCTTTTTCCCAATAGAATGACTTCCCCAGGTTTGAGCAGAACCTGTGCAAATTAAGTTAATGTAGCGCAAATGACTTCTGCTTCCCTCAGTTTCAGATATGACTCCTTCAACCATTGGGGTACAAGGTAGACAGGATCTGTCACCAAGACCCCTAGGAGGTGAACTTTTGTATGTCATACTGCTTCATTTCCAACACTCCCATGTGTTATCCTGAAGTCTTGTGCCAAATTCAGTTTGAATTAGATTCAAGTCACAGAAAACTTTTGGGGAGCTAGTTTATAAATTTTAAATTAAATGGTTTTATTTCTTTTTGGAATTCCCCTGTTGTATTATTATTTGTCCTCAATTATTATTAAGATTTGTATTAGTTTACATAAAAGATGCTGTCAGATGCAATGATATTCTATTCTACTGTATTGTATAATACTTCAGAATTTCTTAATTCCTCATAGTCACTGTTACATTTAGAGAGATCTCAAGTTCTGTGTATATAAAAACTCACAAATGGATAAGTAACATTAAAAATAAGAATATACCTACATATTTGATTCAATAAACAAATCATTTAATGAGTGAACTAAAATTAATTGCTCCTCTATATTTCTTGTTATGTAGATACAACAATTCAATATATTTTAGGATATAGTTATGAAAATGATCTTTATCTGGGAATTTGGTGTTCTTCGCTTATGAAAAATATTCTAATTTTTTTAAAAGGAGGTAGATGGGAATTTCACAAAGAATACTTACTAAAAACTGTGAAGTCCCTGTCAATGAGAGATTGGTCTTGGTAATCTCTTAGAACATTGATAACTCCAAGTGTGTGAGAAGGAAATAGATAAGTGTCACAGAATTGAGATCTTTATATAAGAAGAGCCTATAAGGACTAGGATAATAATACTAATAAAAGCTCCAATTTATTGAGCACACACTATTTTCCAAGAACTTTGCTAAACAGATTTAAATTGTTCTATGATGTTCGTCATATAGTAAACACCAAGTGTACATTTTTTTCAAATCTCAATAAATCTAAGTTGACGACCGCATTTCCAAAACTGGCCAAAAGTCCAACATCAGCCATTTTCTATTGGTAATCCTTGTTTTTTCTTGTGTAGTACATGACAACAGGACAGGCCTTGGTCTTTAAATCCACATTTGATACTTTGGCAATTTTTCTTTTCCCTGGGCCTCTGTGATCATTTGGGTGCCACCGGTGTACCACTTCATGTGGGGAAAGTCTGTCAGAGCGCCTTCACTGAGATGCCATGACTACATGGTCTTGTCTTCATTTTCACCCCAAACATAATCCTTTGCAATGTCTCTTACCTTGAGAACGTGGCTTTTCGTCTGCTTTAGGGCTCCTCTACTCACGGTGTCAAGTTCCAGGATATCCAACACACCTGAAATCAATGCCTCTACCCTTTCACCTCTGACTCCCCCAGCATACATTCCATCACCACAAGCTTAAAGGCCTATTAGGGGTTAACTTCTCAGCTTTTAAAAAAAAACAACTTTAAAGGTAACTTCTAGGGAAAGGAAAGCCTAGAACTTGGGGATACAGGCCTGAATACCCTCCTGAACATTGGAGAGAAGAGGAAAAAAAGATGGGAGTTTAAGTATTCTATTTTGTTCCTTCCTAGTAAGTCTATAGAGGCAAGAAACAATCTGTCAACGAGTTATCCCAGCACATTATTTCTCAAGAAAATTTCTTTCTACCATACTTTACAAATATTGAATACTTATAACAACATTATAACATAGGAATTATTGTCCCATTTCAAAGATGAGGAAGCTGAGTCTTAAGAAAAGGAAGCGACAGTCCCAAGTTTATGCTACTAATAGGTATGGGAACCATGGTTTAAAGTCTAGTCTGTCTAATTGGAAAGGTTGTGTTTATAGTCACTATAGCATCCCACCTCTACAGTATCAGTACCTGATCATGAACAATTCACCCAGAATATTCTGAACACCTGTGTAGGATGTCTGCAAATATTTTTTGTGTGTGAACATAAGAGTAAAGTAGTGAACACATTTGACATCGTATGGCATGATTTAGATTAGAGTTAACTCCAAGTTCGGTTAATTCATAAAAGTTTGTAAATAGGGGGGCATCAAGACCTACGAAGGTTCTGAGATTTTACCCTATTTACAAGATAACAAGTTACCCTGCCACAGTTTCATGGATGTTTCCAGAATACAGGAGGTGGCAACATGAATGGTCCTAGATTGATGTCTGCACACACAGTGGGTTGCTTTACAAGACAGAAACCCTGAGCTGAGAGAACCCAAATCTTTGATAATAGGCAGCAAGGCTTACTGTTCTTTGCTCTGGATGAAGATATTCTATCTCCAGAGGCTGTTCACCTTACAATTGTCTTGGATGTGATGGTCCAGAATGAAAGGGCCATCAGTGCCTTGCTCATAAAATGTGCACAGATGGAGGAGATCCATGGATAATTATCTCCCAACTTTACCACTTAGACTAAATTGATTGGAAAATATGTTGAAATAAGTGGTGAATTTCCTGTGAACTCTTACTTTCCTACATTGAACTAACTGGTGGCTTTGGAGTTGTATAGACACAGCCTAATTATTGTCTTTTCAGTAAAGTAAAGAGCAAAAATTCACAATGTAAATCCCCACAAATGTCCCATAAGTAAAGTAAATGAGTGTTGATGTTTGGGTTTGAAGCAATTATTAAATGCGCTCAGTGTTGAAAACACATGCAAGAATGCTGAGGACTGTGGTGAAGTGGAAGTGTACATTCTGTTTAAAGGGAGAGGGATGACTTTGATTTGGTTGGTTGTTTCCAGGTTGTCCGATTATTTAAGAGAAGTTAGAATCCAGTGTGTAAGTAAAGTCTCCCAACTTTTCAAAGTAGGCAACTTAATAATTTCAACAACAACCTCAACAAAAATAGAAAACTGTTGTATATATATATATATCATGTCATGTATCTATATATATATGACATGCAAAAGTGTGAACAGACCAGATTTTGCCTGTGACTTCTTAGTTTTCATCCTCTGATTTAGCATTTTCCAGGAGGAGAAGCAGGAGAAGAAATGGAACATAGGTCCTGGCTCCCCTAGGTCTGAGAACGCTTATATGATTTAATGGGATTACAAACGATCCAAGTAGATTGAATGTTCCCAGAGATATTTGTTTTCATTTCTACTATTCATTAATTTTACTTCTTGTTGAGCAATGCTGTAAAAAGGACCCCGTGTACATTTTTTCCTGTAGTGTTTGAATAACTTTGGCTTAAAAGATACTGAATGCAGCAACACTTTTTAAAAGAAAAAATAAACATCATCTCTTGTTGCCATACAATTTTCCCTCCATTTTTTTTTGACAACCATCAGCTACTTATGCTTTTCATAGTGGTCTGTATTTGAGAAGACAAATTCAAACCACTGGTTGACAAGGCATATAAAAGAATGGATCAATTTTGACTTATCCAAGTGCTTTTACTGAGCTGTCAGGATTAGCATTCTTCCACTGTGATTTAAATAGTGCTTGAGAGGGAGTAACCACATATTTCAGGCAAAGAACTTAGGAAAGGCAAGGATATTGTTCATTACAATGGAGTATATGATAGAGGTATTGGTCTATGTGTAGAAAGAATTGAAGATTTAGTGAGGAGTACACACATTGTTGAAAGCCTCATATTGTTTATATGTGTCTAAAATAAAATGAACTTCGTGTAATATGTATAAAGTACATATATATAATAAACTACATATATTTTTATTGTGATTTAATATTATATATAAATTCTATATAAATGAATAAGATGAATAATGTACAGACGATCCTAGGAAACGCAGCTCCATAAATGAGAAAATTATGTTTGCAATCTGAAAGCCTGGAATTTTTCTATCTATCAGGAACATATTGGAAGAATGAGGAGGAAGGCTATAAGGTACAGAAATTTTACTGGGAAGTGTGAAACTTGGATTCTTGTTCCAGTTTTGTTACCATTTGGCCATCTCACCTTGGGAATGGTATTTCAATTCTTCAGATTTCAGTTTTCATACATGTAAAATGAATGGGTTGAACTAACTGCCAATCTGCTAGGTAGTTGGGTAGTTGCAACCTTCTGCTATGTTAATGCTGAGGCCTCTCAGAATGCAGAGCGAAAACAGTTGATCCTTGGGCATCTAATGAAATGTCCTACAAGCCTTAAAGTAGAGATTTCAAGCGCTCCCTTGCTCCATGGGCTGTATTTATCTCAAAGATGTATTTTATTTGATCCATGTAGGGTGTTCAATTATTTAGAAGCATTTGATAAGATTGTTAAATTAGGATATTTCATATAAAAATCTAGATTTCTGTTTTGTTTAGATTTTCTTTTTTAATGGGCAACTTTGTGTCCACATTTCTGTCTGTTAACCATTGGCAAGAGCCAGGCAATAGCTGTCCCCTTTAAATGGGGCAAGTGCTCACCCATTCTGAAATCAGGAATTTTAAGAAGCGCTGGAATAAGCATGATGAGAACAGTTCCTTAGGAAGTAAATACAGGGACATCAGACAAAATGGTGAGCAGAAGAAGGAATGGAAAATGTAGACTGGTTGGAAATGTATTCTATTAATCAATGTTAATTGAAAAAGGGTTAAATTAGAATATAGATAAGATGATGTAAAACAGATTAAAAGGAAGATTGGTATAATTTAAAAGCTGAGGAAACTGAGACTCAGACAGTTGTATGCCTGATGTTAAACAGCTGAAGACAAAGGCAGGATCTGAACCTATTTTTACTGACTTCTGGTCCAACTCCCTTTGCACGTCTTCTTTTTTCCTCTTTCAAGTCACCACCTAAAAAAGGCTCACACCCTTATTGAGACTACACACTGACTGCCAGGCAGCTCTAAGTGTCAAAAAAAATGTCTATAAGCCCTTTTAGGATTGAGTTCTAGAAGAGATAAGCACTCAGAACAAAATGTCTGGCATAGAAATGGCACCCTTGAGATATTTTTTGGACGAAGGAACCATTATTTATCCCCGACAAGTTCCAACATTTCATTCTAAACTGGATGGCCCTCCTCTGATGTGTGAGAAAGGCAGACAAGCCTCATTATGTCCCATTTGAAAGACGTATGTAGTGGTTGGGGAGGGCTGGAGAGAGGAGATTTGCATGTAACCATAAGGAAAGCCACAATTAATTACATTAAATAATTTCGTTTACTAAGCAGAGATTTTAAATTATGGGACAATTATTGGCTAAAGTTTAGGTGACACATTTATCCTTAGTTACCCAAATTTGGCTTGCTTTCTTCATCATCCATTCTCTATTTTGGAGTTCAATCAGGATGGAAGGCTATCTATAATGTTCTACAGAGCTTCATCATGTTAAAGACTGCTGTAATCGTGCACAGTACAGGATCTGTTGGAAGAAAATAACCTACGCTATTGAAACAGAAATTTTTATCAATATTTCTAACAGTGCCTTGAAGGGATAATGCCCTAAAACCTCCTGTTGTTTTTTCATCATGTTTTTACATTTAGGGCTGCATGGTTAACACCAATTTTATTGAAAAGAGAGGATTGCCATTTTTAAACAAATGTAATAGCATGAGGTAAGCAACATTATTATAGATTAGGGGTTTTAGAATTTAGGTATCTTAAAGTATAAACTCAAATTCTAAGGTAAGAATTAAGCATACTTAATTTTCTGAAAAAGCCAAAATTTAAGGATGGCTTAATCTATTGTCAGATATTAGCTAATTTCTGTCTGTGTCGGGGCAAAAGGATTTCTCTCTGACGTAACAGATATGAAGTAATATTGCAGATATGGGAAAAGAAAGTATATATACTGCTTCTAGTATATTCTTCCACAGAAACAATAACCAGAATTTAATTTGCATGATTGGAATGATCTTTCCGTTATTATGCACCAAAGGAATAGCTGCTACCTTGCATCCTGTCTGGAAGAAATGTTGTACATATGAAAAACAACATATTTCATTTACAATTTCAGTGAACATATTGCACAATATTCTTTCTTGTAACCTTATTTTCAACCTAGGTTAACATCATCATCATCATCATCATCACTATCATGAAAAGCTAATAAGATTCATTATTGTTATTGCAGGCTATTATTAGTCTCTGCCATTTCCAAGGGAAACAGTTGAAGTATCTGTTGGTGCCATAGTTCTCTCATTCATTGGCTGTTGGCCTTGCCAATCTAACCCCAAAGACAAGAAACCAACCAATGTCTGAATATGTCTTCTCTTGTAGCTGCTATTTTTCTTATAGATGTTTAGTGGGAGTCGTTGTGGAGCCAGAAGACTGAGAGGAAAAATGTTTTTTTCAAAATTTCATTTAATGAAAATTAGACTGTAAAACATACAGGTTTGGAACCAACTTAAATTTACATTATAATAATTAAATATTCACAGAGTTAGGGGCACTTCTGACCTGAAAATGTTGGTTGAATGCTATTAGCATAATCCTAGAGGGGATACCACAGCTAAAGAAATTTTACCAGCATTGTGGAATATCGGATCCAAAGTCTCTTTTGGTATACTTCTGATGAAAATACATGTTGATATATTAATGAATGATTTATTATATGAAATCAACCTAAAATGTTACCTATTTTTGTATTCAGAAATTCACTTGATGTTTGTTGCGTTTCGATCTTTGTAATTTAATTAAAAGATCATATTGAATCTACTCTTTGTTCTTTAAGAATGCTGAAGAATTAAATTCTGCTATGATCCAGAAGGCTTCTGTATACACTATTAAAATATAAAATAGAGGTCTGGGTTGAGTTCAAGATGGTTTGATTAAATTTGAATGCATGTTTGCAGTTTTTCAAGGTGTTTTGTTTTATCCAAGCTGCTTCACCAAACCTTACTTTATATTAGTTTATTTTGTTTTCCTGTCATGAGGATGTTTTCCCCCCTATCTTTTGACCTATGAAATTTGCACCTGTTTTGTTGCAACCGCTTTTATTTGTATTCAACTCTATTCTTCTCCTGGAGATTACATGGCTTCTTTTCGCTGCCACATTATTTTTCTTCATCTTACTTTTCAGTTTTCTTTTCTAATATTTATGGATGATTGGCCTTTTGAATTTTATTTTGGTATTTCACACAGTTCCTCTGTTTGCTTTATCTTTTAACAGTACTTTATATGAAATATAGTTTTATTTCAAAGACATAATAGATATAAAAGTCAATTGTGACCTCAAATCCTAATTAGCCACTTATACTATGCCCATTATTTCTGTAGAGATATTCAATGGATATCTCGTTCTTATTTTCTACTGAAATATAAATTAGAAAATATACTCACTTATCGTCTTTAGATGCGTCTTTTATCCTGTTTTTTCTCACAATAAAAAAAGTAAAACAACAAAGAAAGTTAAAGGGGAGGAATAAGAGAGCAATTAATTAGAGAATGAGAAATATTGACTTTTGAAAGGCCAAGCATATTTCACGTATAACACGAAGATAAGAAATGATGAAAAATGAAATGTGGAGAAGACTACTAAAAATCTCCACAATTCTGGTGAAAACACAAAGAGGAATAAAACACACGCGTTACTCCTCTTCGGTCCTTTGTGACTGCACACAGGCTTCTGCACAGAGCTGTAGCCACTGATTATAATTACTTGAAGACTTTATTTCCAACTTCTCATCTTTCAAATGCAAATTAATGGTTTCTCTGACAAAAATAAAAGTCCTTGACACTCTCTTGAAGAAAGACTTAAGTAAAATGAATAATCAGTCAAGATGAACAGCCTAAAATTATCAAGAAAGGATTCACAGATTCTACTTTTCCAATAAAGTAGAAGGAACCATTGGAAAATAACACCTGTTTCAAAAGAATCATTTTATTACAGACAGGTAAAATAATAATATCCAGGCAAGATCTAGTGAAAGGGAATGTCTCTGTGAGGATGGACTGATTCTACCGTCTATGATTATGCATGGCGCTGCCTTCACACGAAACATGCATATTTTCACATTTATAGGTATTTCAGAAAAAGTAAGCCCTAAAATATTATATTACCAGAATTAATGCTTCTACTGTTCCTTTCTAACAGCAGCATGTGCTGTTAAAGAAAAAAAAAGACAAAGCTTAATTTAATTGATTTTCTAGTCAGATAATTATCCTCCCAGTCTCGTCAAATGTATGCTTGGTGTTAATTTAATTTGATTGAAATATTGCAAGTTTCTTCTCCCCCTCCCCCGCAATTTTTCTCTTTTCATTGCATCTCTGGCAAATTCAATTTCTATGATTTATCTTTGTTTAGTTTCTCTTTCTATATGTGAAGTTCTTTTTTCACAAATGTTTCAAGTAAGGATGAGGAAACTTCAAAACATTAAGAGATTTCCTTCTGGTAGAACAAGCAGACGTACTTGGGAATGGCTGACAAGATTTCTCAAGCTTATTCCAATGGTCTAACAGCAGATGCAAAAATCTAATATCTCCACAGATTTTACTCCTTTACATGCAAACTTATTTTTACTGTGTCAGAAATAGTTCCTTTAGGCATTTGTGCACATCTGGCTCTTAAAAAGGATAGTAATGAAAATGAAAATATGTTAATGCTATCATTCCAAAAAGCCACCATTTGGTAAGTACCTATGATGTGTTGGGAACTGTGAAAGGCATTTTATGCATATTGTTTTATTGAATTCCTATGGAGTCCCATGAAATGGCTGATATTATTCCATTTTTAAAATAAGTACAATAAAATATAGAAGGTAATGTCACTTGCCCAAGATCACATAGGCAAAAAACCATCATTTTTTAAAACTATATATATGTGTGTATTTTTTGTTTTATAGTTTTTATAGATATAAAAACTAAGTCATTATGATCGCAAATCCATGCTAATTCAGCTGTAATAAGATTAAATATTTTTAGAAAAATAACCTTATATAGCAATTACTAATGGAGGAACTTCAGCCATCCACAAAAATGTATATGAATATCTTAAAAGGTGAAAAAGTTTGAATTTAAGGGTTGTATAGTTGTTATGGTTAGCTATGGCTGTGTGACAACCACCCTAAAACTTAGTAGTATAAACAACTGTCATTGACTATGCCCACAAGTTTGTGGATCAGTAGATTAGGCAGGGCATGGTAGGGATGACTTGTCTGTGCTCCATGATGACTTAGGCTTCAGCAGGGCTGACTCCATTGTGTCCATATACCAATGGCTGGACTCTTTGGTTCTTTTCCATATCATATCTGCTGGGTTCTGGAATATCCAAGATGGCTTCTCCACTCACATGTCTAACTGGGCTGGAATGGTTGAAACTCATCAGACATCTTTCTTTTCTTTATGGGACCTCTCTAGATAGCAAGCTTGGACTTCCTCACAGCTTGACTGTCTGAGTAATTGAACTTCTTACATGGCAGCTGGCTTTTCCCAGGGTGAGCATTCTAAGAGGCCCAGGCAGAAGCTGAAGTTATCTAAGGAACCAGTCTTGAAAGTCCCAAAATGTCATTTCCAACTGCATGCTGTTGATCAAGGGTATGTGAACTTCCTGTGGCTTGAGTAGCCATGTTGATGACTTTAGCTATTTTGCCAGAGCTACACTAAAGATATCCTCCTGCCAGGGGAAATGGCCCCAGCAGTAAGAGTCTGAATCGGGCTGCCTTGGTGAAGGACTGCAAAAAGGAAAAGAGATGAAACAGGAGTTCTCACGTCAGAGATCTGTGTAGTAGAGGATGCCCCGTACAGCATCCTTCAAAGATTGTCAGCTAGCTAGTCAGAGAAGCAATGACAACCACCCTAACATCAGACTGTACTTTTGTCCAGTTAAGAAATGAGATGTTGCCTTATTCCCTTATCTATCTCGACATTCCCTACAGGTGAACTAGCAGCTTGGTGGAGAGGTGCAGACCCCTCCCCTCTAGTTTCAAGACCTTATGTCAAAACTTGGTGCATGATTTACATATAATCATTTTACGTTAAAATCTTATAGTGTGGGGCCTGCCCGGTGGCACAGAGGTTAAGGTCGCACACTCCACTTCCATGGCCTGGGGTTCACTGGTTTGAATCCCAGGCATGGACCTACCCACCACTTATCAAAGCTGTGCTGTGGCAGGCATCCCAGATAGAAAGTGGAGGAGATGGGCACAGATGTTAGCTCGGGGCTAATCTTCCTAAAAAAAGAAAAAGTTATGTGATTGAGTATATATTTTCTTGATATTTATAAATATAAATTTACACTTATTACTATAAATTTTTTATGAATATTATTTATATTATAAATTATATGCAAATATTTTTAATTCTTCACTCTGACTTTTTAGTTCACGCAACTGAGAAAGGTCAGACAAGAGTGTTTACTTCTACTGTAGTTATGAGTCTGGATTTGGGAAATGACATAACCTCTGGAAGTGCTGCTGACTTTTGGGCAGGTTTTATTTTGCAGGGTGTTGGGTAGGAGGCATGTATAGAGAAAGGAGTTATTTCGTAGAGAGAATCAGGTAATAGGAGCAGACACAGGCTATATGAAGGGAAATAGAGAGAAGATGCCAGACTGATGACTGATTTCCAGTTCCTGATTCTAAGCCTTCGTGAGGATTGGCCTTGTTTTCTGACATTGATCTCCATTAGATAATCATATATCTTTAAATACAGTTCATGTTTTTTTCCTCAGCTATACGACAGTAATGATAATTAAACACTTCGAACAAGACCTCAGGATGTCGATTGGAAATATCTGATAGACACTTCTCTAAACACGTACTTGATTTGAGGCCAATCTACTGCCTGAAAGCAACTTCTCTGAATGGGACGTGATGTGGCCAAACTACTGCTAAGATCTAAGATCGTATAATCTTCATAGAAATAGAAAAATCTCATTTTTCATTCCCAGGAATTATACCTATCAGAAACTGTTCTCTGTTATACTCTTTTAGGTCCCATCTATGATTCAAGTGGACCAAAATCCATTGAAGAGAAATTCTTATATTCAAGGTAATTGTGCTAGTTAATCAGGGAGCTGGAAAAAACCCAGAATATCTCATTGATATAAGAAAATCAATCTCCTAACTCTCTAAGCTGTTTTTCTTGTTTCTTTCCATTTGTTCCTAGATACCATTACCTGTTGGATTCCAAGGGCAGTGCTGGTATTTATCTTTTGAGGCGATTACTTTATTTTAGACCCGGACACTGGAATAAAGCATTTTTCACTAATAAATATAATTTATTTTCATTTGGGATCTTGGGTTCTTACTACGTGAACGCTTACTAGATTGAAATAATAAATACACTTGAGGACGGGCATATTGCAAAGCATTTTTTTCTTGGTGTTCTTGAGATGAAAGCATTTATAAAAGCATGCGACCAACGGATTTGATTTTCCCTACTGCTGCTTGTGAGCGACCTTGGGCAATTATCTCTCAGCTTGCCATGACTGTGTGTCAGTTGAACTCTAGAAGCAGGTAGAAGCTTCTGAGCCTTGGAGCTCTTTAAAGATCCTTATATTGAATCTGTTAACCTTAAGCAACAAAATCTGAATTGTGTCTCTGTTTAGTGACAACTAGGATTTTGGTACTATCGACCATTTCGGATATTAAAAAGGCATATTCCGATATATTTGACTGGCTTTGAGTTATTTTTTAGGACAGAGGCTCAGTTCCAAATGAATGTTGCAAGCTCTTTACAATGTTAAATATAGGCTAATTCGTGTCAGGTAAATAAGATATGAATGTAAGAGAGATTTTTTTAAAAGAGCCACTGATTTAAAATAAGCAGATCATAAATCAATGAACTCATTTGATTGGCAGGCATTTGATAGACAAACCACTGATTAAAGTTTTGGCATCTCAAACACAGTTTTGGCATTGTATACACGTTTTACCTTCAATTTGCCTTCTGAGAAACGGACCTACAATTTGTGATTACAAATGTTTTGAAGTCTTCTGAGAAAGTTGTTACATAATTGCAGATTATTCTCTTGCTGCCCTTACCCCATACAAATTCTTATTCTAAGTAATATAATTAGTGAAAACTAAAGGGAAAATGGATTCATTTTTAAGGCTGTATGTCTCTATATCTATCTATCTATCTGACTGTCTTTCTCATGCTTAGTTAGCACTTCATGTTAAATGCAAACGGATAATAGAAGTAGGCAGAATAAACTAGGAAGTAGCTAGTATCCTGAATTTATTAAAATTATGGAAAATTACAGTTCTATTCCCAGTGACTATATTATACTAGGACAAAGATATAGTTTCTTCTTTTATATACGTGGTTAAGGAAGAGGAGAGTCCCTCCAAATCATTTATATCTCTCTCTCTCCTGTTGGTTTTAATTTCACCTACAGTATGCATCCTGAGAATTTATAGATGGTAATTCTTTCTAAAAGGAATGAAACGAGTTCTTAGAAAATCCAGGTGTTTATCATCATTCCCAAGATGAGCACAAATAGGAGCTAGCTCATCCAGTAATGATTGATCTGTTACGACTCAGATAGAAAGCTCTTGATATTTATAGAAAAACTATGAGACTAAGAGAATGAGGCTATCATACTAAGATATATGTTCTGCTACTTGCATTCCATTTGAGTATCTTTCAGGAAAAAAGCCAACTAAATACCTTCCAAATGTGTGCCATGTTAAAATTGATTTGACAAAGATATGCTTTTGCAAGTAATTTGATTACTGTTCAATACATTAACATATACTTAGTTTACTTCTGCCTTTTAAAATTGTGATTTTTGAGCAACTTAGTGAGGAGTCATAATTACATCTTAATATTTAATAAGCAGTGATATTTTTATATGAGGTTTCATTATAAGTGGGCGCTCAGTTGCATATGATGGGTTTTGTCATGTGACTTCTTAAACTTCTGCGTTTAATTGTTTCATTAGCAACTGAATGCCTTAAATCAAACCTGAGATATTCAATTTTATTTAAACTTGAAGCTCTGAGAATGTTTTATTTGAAAACTTGACTTCTTTCCTTTTGTGACTCTAATTACTATTTCTTCACTTGGAATTCTATTTACACAGTAGAATGTAAGAGACTGGGGATTAACAAAATCTTGAAACCTGGCACAAAATTGTTTCAGGAAGATTTGAAGCAAGGAAAGGATTTGTTCCTCTGATTTAGACAGCAGGTAAACGTGCAAAACTGTAAAGTATATGCAGCCTAAGATGCTGAGTCAGTTTTATGATTCATTTGGTGAAAAAAAAGTATTAGACACTAGTAACATTTCCTGAAGTATGATCTGTGGAAGGCGAGTCCTGCAAAATACTTTGATAAAAAAGATTCTGTGGTCATGTAAATTTAGAAAATGCTGATAAGATATCTCCTTTCTGGAGATTCACAAGTCCTTAATTATATTAGAGGTTATGAAAAGTTTACCAAAAAATCAAAAACTATCCATATAAAATGTATTTCCCAAACCTTTTTGAAATAGAACTTACAACATACTATTAACATCTTATAGAATAATTCCTAAGAGTCACTGTCCTAGAACATTGTAGGAGGGGACAGCATCAGATAGCTAATTTACTGACTAACTTTGAGGTTACAGAGATACAGAGAAAGAGAGAGACCATCTTTATCTCTATAGAGAGATAGATATATAGATACCTACATATATCCATATATAGAGAGATAAGGATACAGACGGATAATACTGAGGTATTTTTTTAACTCAGAAATTGTCTTTAAAGGACTTTGAGATCTTTTAGAATGACGTTATTGGGTTAATATTGATAATAACAACAATGAAAATAGCTAAAATTAGTGTTCATGCTACGCCTTGTTGATGGATGTTCCTAATTTATTAGATCCCTTCCTTATTTTGAAGGTAAGAAGCAAGTCAGAGGGATTAAGTACCTTGCACAAAATCACTCATTATTAATGGCAGGGGCAGGTTCAGTCCACAGGCTGAACTTCAGTCCACAGCCCATGGGTTTTCATTATACTGCAGTCCCTTCACCTACTGAGCTTTGGTGCCTCTCAGGGGTAGACTGAGAGGTGGGAGGGATTAGATATCCAACTGAAGTAAGGCATGGTCAAAGAGCATTGAGAAAGACTTGGAAATTTAGATAAGCACGGAATAGATAGTTAAAGGATATATTAACTAAGACTATCTACAAAGTAACATTTTAGAGAAAGAATAATTTAAGTTTGTTGGAGTGGTCACTATGATTACAAGTAATTGGTTATGTGATTTTCCCCATGGGCTTGCAAGCAATTTGACAGAACACTATGGGTATCTACACAGCGCCATTATTCCCAATCTAAGATCCGTAAAAAAGCGTTTGCAAAAGACCCTTGGCCACCTTCTCCATCTTGAAGATAGGAAAAGGGGAAGGGAGCAGAGAGTGTGTCAGTGCTTTGTCACATTTATTTGTAGTGCACATGTATTTATTTGACTGATGTATTAGAAAAGTTTAGAATTATTCACAGCAAGTATTATCTAAAATTACTGCTCTTGTAATTAGAAACTAAATGTTATGTTACAAAACTCAGTCAAAGCTTACATTTCTTGGCCTGGTAGAATTTAACGAATGTACTTTCCTCCAACAATTTTGTATGTTAATGTTATAGTAAAAACGCAACAGCGCCTAATTTTCTGATGTGTCAAATCATTGGACTGGATAACTTATCAGATACACTTCTAGTTCCTGCTTTCATTTTCTCTTGGTTATCCACATTTGTTGAAACTTTTCATTTCTCCAAATAGTTTTCAGATTGTGTTCTGGAATTTTGAGCTTTTGATTTCTCCTAATGTCTCTCTACAATGAGGATAGCTGAAAAGGGATTGGAGGAGAGTCCGGATGTGTTGCATTTGCTATGGCATGTTAATTTTCAAGGAAGAAAATTTTCAGAGGAAGAGCCACTGCTAACTTTAGAACTGCACTGTTGAGTAAGAAGCTGCTAGCATAGTGTGACTGGCCTGAATTGAGAGGTGCTAACGGTGTACAACACATACTAGATTTCAAGGACAGTACAAAAAAAGTAAATCTCATTAATAAATTTTATCTTAATTACATGTGGAAACTATAATATTTTGAATATGTTGAGCTATGTAAAATATGCTATTAAAATTAGTTTCACCTGTTTCTTTTGACTTTTTGAAAATCTAGTTACTAAAATTTTTTTAACCTGCACATGTGACATATTTATACTGGACAGTGCTGCATAAAAATTATTATATTTACTCAATGAGTTTAAAAAGTCATAATTGGGCTTAACTTTGAGGCTTGAAACATTTGGGAGTTAGACTAAATAAATTTAATGTATGACTAAAGAGGAAATTCTAAAAGCATAATTAAAAAGGATCCCAGTTGTGTATATACTTATCTCCAAATGCATCGGATTGTATAAATTAAATATGTACAGCTTTTTGTATGTTATTTATACCTCAATTAAGTGGTTTAAAACAATACAAATAATCTCAGTTTTAACTAACTATGGCTATTCCGGGAATAATGCATATGCATATGTGTGTGTGTGTGTGTGTGTGTGTATTAAAGGTTGCTTAATTCAAGAGCTTCCTTTAAAACAACCTAGTTCTTTAATAGAATTATTTTTGTAAAACACTTAAACTGAACCTAACTAAAATATCATCAGTTGGGTTCTTCTATTCTAACAAGACTTCAAGCTAATTCAGCAGGAGTAACTAAGTCTTACTATCCCTGATTCATTTTGCTTATACTCACATTTCCTTTGTTTAGGTGGTATGGCCAAACCTAAAAATGTACCTTGTTATGTTTCCATTTGAACAACCTGCTATGCTTCTGAAATTGAGTTTATGAAAGTATAAATGAGAAAAGTTATTATATTGTATTTAACTAATGTCTAGTGTTTGAAATCCCTGAAATGTTTGTGTTGGCATTAAAAACATAAAGTTTAAATTTTCCTATATGAATAAGTATGAATTTATAGACATATAAAAAAATAGACCATATCTGCTTTTTTCAAGAAATCGCAAAACAAAATTCTATTACAGCCAAATTACAATAATTTTGAATTTTCCTTCAAATACACATGCTAGATCTTAGTTCCAAAGGATACAAGTGAATTTTCTGTCTTTTATTCTAGTTCTACTCTACTGATTCTGTGATGGGATTGACCTTATTTACTAAGAATAAACATATAAGAATGTGATTTAAAGTCTATAGAACTTCAAAAATGTCTTTAAATATAATAATATTTTAATATAGGTACATTATTTAAATTGCTGGTTATCAAATTATGCACCAGAAGGAAATAATTAAGATAATTTCTGTCATTATTAATTTCCCTCTGTGACAGAGAGGTGTGGAAAATAGGCCACAGAGCTACAACAGAAAAGTCCCAAATTACTTCCGCTGGTGTTATTCTCAAGTCATACGATAGCTTTGTACGATACAGTTCAGTCTAGCCTGCTTGTGCCAGAGTGGGTTTTCCTGAAAGACTCACTTTGGCCCAAGTGACCTATTTTGTTTTCCTTTGTGTGTCTAAGGCTTTTCATTTGAAATACTGTACCTCAGAATGTGAAAGTGAGTGACGTGAATGGACGTGGCCTAACCCATTTCTCCTCCTTGTTCTTAGCCTTGTCACTTCAGACTCCAAACTAGTTTCTCCAGGCCTGAAAAAAGAGAAGAATTACTGGAGAGCAAGGTTATCACGCTGGCTGACTCCTTCCTCTGTAGCATTTCTGTTAGGCATCCATATAAGGGTTTCTGAACTCTCAGTGCAGCTTATTATTATTCAGCAAATACTCTCCCAGTCAGCCAGCAATAAACTGTACCGGGCCCCATGCTGAATCTTTTACATATATTATTTTATAAAACTCCTCACAAAAATCTCGAGAGGTAGATAACTTGTCTAAGGACATGCCAGTGGTAATTAGCTGTATTAGTCAGCCCTGTTGGAGACAAGAGATAAAAAGCAAACTTAAATTTAAGTAAGAAGAAAAAAATAAGGAGGTGATTTATTGACTTATATAACCAAAAATTCCGGAGTCACTGCTGAGTTTAGATATAGCTGCTTGATTCAAGGGGACCAAATGATATTCATTAGGACTTGGTTTCTCTGTATTGCCCATCACTGCCTTCTCATGTTTTGGCTGTGTTCTCAGGCAGGCTATCCCTCCTGTGGTGGCGTGCTGGCTGGGGCAGACAGACTGGGACAGCTTCTCTAGTGAAAGTGAAAACCTTCATTTCTAACAATTTCCAGAAAAGTCCTGGGGCTGGCTCTGATTAGACCTATTACAGTCATGTAGCCATCTGATGTTCCTAGGACAGAACGTGTTGAAAGAGTTAGGCTTGGGTCACTGGAGCTGGGGTCAGGTAAGTCCTTTCCTCCAAACACAGAACTTAGAATAATGGTGGGCTGAACTCCTGAGCAAAATGGAGAAGCTGTTACCAGAAGAATAGAGAGTTAATATGGGCGGCCAATAATCACAGATGTGCACTATGGAGGCCAACCAGGATCTGAACCCAGGTTGTTTATCATTATTATTGTCATTATTATTATATTCAAGCTCACAATGGCAATACTATACTACACTCCCTCCAAACTAAAATGTTCCCTTCTCTAAAAGTTTTGCCCACTGACTAACATCGCTTTCTTCACTAAAAAGTAGCATGTACATAGCCTGAGTCATTCTTTTCAGCAAATTAATGTGCATTTTTGCAATGAGACTCTATTTCTTTCTTTTTTTTTTTTAAGGATCGGCACCTGGGCTAACAACTGTTGCCAATCTTTTTTTTCTTTTTCTGCTTTATCTCCCCAAACCCCCCTGTACACAGTTGTATATCTTAGTTGCACGTCCTTCTAGTTGTGGGATGTGGGACGCCACCTCAACGTGGCCTGACGAGTGGTGCCATGTCCACGCCCAGGATCTGAACCCTGGGCCGCCGCAGCGAAGCGTGGGAACTTAACCACTGGGCCATGGAGCCGGCCCCGGGACTCTATTTCTTAAATTCACAATAAGATAATGAGCATCTGAGGATCAGGGACCACCCTTTCTTCTTCTTTTGGACAATGCACAATGCATGTAGACTAATATGAATCACAGAGCAAAGATTCTTCACGTATGCAGCAGTCTATGCTGTGCTTCTGAATTTGGTAAGTACATCTTGACTTCAAAAAAATTCGAGCACTTTGATTTCTAATAATTTAACAAACAAGCATCCATAGTCTTTTAGGATACCATACTCTGAAAAACTGCTCAGATGCTTAGTATCACAGACAGATGTTCTCAGAGTTTAGGTGTTATTCTCAGTAAATTTATGACGGTTTTTGACATTTATGAGTAAGTCCCAAATCTGGTACATACTTGCAGCTTTTGAAACAAAGACTACATTAACTATTTGAGAAATAGAATTAGCTTGGTTTCTCTGTTTGTAGCGGGAAGAATAAAGGTTTCCATTCAGACAGGTGTCTTGATAGTTATGCGGACCTGGACAATCTCAATGTCACTGAGCCTTAGTTTTCAAAATCTAAAGTGATGTGGTAGGATTTGTAAAATAATATATATGAAGTGCCTAGCTCAGAGCACAGTGCACATAACTGCTCAATAATAAATGCTTTCTTCCTTTCCTCTTTCTTCCCTTCCTCTTCCTTGTCATGTAATTGCAATGATCAAATAAGGCACGACCCATATTTTGGCATACTTGCTTACACGTTCAAACCTCTGTGAGGGACAGCAAAAGATAAATTGCAATATTAATACTGTACCTGAGTCTGACGCTCTCTTTGTAGAGCAGCCTAGCACACTGATGCTGACATATTTGTGTCAACACTCCATGACCTTGCTTAGTTGGAGACAAAGGAGAAGACTTCCTAACATTGATTAATGCCCCTGATAATTATTTCTTCAGTGTGAGTGCTGATCTCCTCTGTGAATACCACTTTGAAACAGATTTTACTCAGATCACTTTGATGAACACTCATTGAGTGCCTTCTTCCTATAGTCAGTCTGCCTGGGCTCACATCCCACTTTGCCCCTTACTAAATCTATGTCTTGAGCAAGTGATTTACTTTCCTCATCTGTAAAATGTTGTGATTGCAGTGCCTACCCAAAGGGTGGTTGTACAGATTTAAAGAATTAGAATGAGTACTGCTATGGGCAGTACTCAATCAAGGTTAACACTGAGCCATCATTATCAAGTGAAATAAGAAGATGAGTAAGAACTTGTCTTTACTCCCTAAGTGTTCCCATCTAATAATGGAGAGAGAGAGACATATTCTTAAATAACTCGATTGCTATCTAAACTGTGTGCTAAAACAGAGTAAACAGGGATTCCAAATATGGTAAAGAAGAAAATTAATTTTCACTAGAATTAACCTTATCTACGTGAGACACAATTATCTTTTTCTGCTGTTGAAGAAGATATAGAATGTGACTTTATTGTCGATCTGTTCTAATAGCTTATTCTATAGCGTGTGGTCTTGAACTATGTCACTTTTTACATGTACCTGTTATTTATCCCCAACAAGGTGGTTGCTTCTTTGTGACCAGGAATTGGTAGACACTTGGTGACTTGTTGGATTGAGTTAATAAAATCATACTTTACAAAGTATGAACAAGAAAATTTTGAGTTTAGTAAGCTAGACAGCTAGTGTTAATTTATGGAGTCTACAAAACCAAATTCTCTGTACGGAGACACTTATGCATCCGGATGGCTACAAATTTTGCTTTTTTGAGCTGAGCTATTAAAATATGCAGCAGCTGTTTCTCAAGGAATAGCAGCAAAGCTATTGTTGTTGAATTTGCAGATAGAAGTAATTCTTAGGACATTGTTAAGAAAATATTCTGACATCATCTGCAGATCGGTAAAATAGCATAAGTTTGAATCAGGTAGCCCCAAGTTGAGATTCTGAGTCCACCCACTTCTTATCCTTGGAAGCTTCGACAAGGTGCTTAGCTTTTCTAAGCCTGCAAACCTTCTTCTATAAAATGGGGATGTAATAACCACCTATTTGTAAGAAGTGAATATTGCACATAAAGGATTTAGCCAGTGTCTGTCACGTAGCAAGTGTACAATAAATGCAAGTCATAATAATGATAGTCATTTATTGCTTGGGACAATCATGTTCATATTGTCTATCAGTTCAGAAGTAATTTTCTCCACAGGAAGATTAGACAGGTTTTGGTCCTGAGAAGAAACAATGTTTGTCCACAAATGACCATTTTCCCTAATGTGTTCCTAACTGGCTCTGAAAATTACAAAATAGCTTAAATACTCTGAGGGGATAGTTCCATCTGTTCAATTTTTAGATCAAATAAGGAATAAACCCAGATTAGAAAAATATATGGAGCACGAGGGACCCAGTAATGTCTCCTCTGTAGTCCTAGTGCCTGTCTTCTGTTTTATGATTAAACATTAAATTTTACAATTTTCATCCTTCCCCAGTTCGCTATCTATTACTAATAACCAAAAGAGCATAACCTAGAATTCAGAATGAAGAATCTGGAGCCATTTGTTCAGTGTGACCTTGGGCCAGTCATTTACATTCGATGTGCCTCAGTTTCCTCAGTGTTCTAGAAAATGAAGACAGTAGTGAAATCAGTCTTCTAGAGTTGTTGCAGGCACTAAATAAATTAATAGATCTAAAGCCTAAAAATAACACTGAGCACACAGCAAGTGCCATAAACTCTCTCTTCCTGAATGTAATCTATTTTCTACCTGACATCTACCCGTGATATTTCTGTACTGCCTTCACAATTTTTCCATACCTACAATATTTCCTTGAATCAAATTACTTAGCTTTACATTGAGGATTTATAGCTATAAAATCATGAATTTTATGTGCTTTGTATATTTTTATCATAATACATGAAATAAATATATAACTTCATAAAAACAGTTGTTCATGTATTACCCAAAACCCCTCACATTATACCAGTATTATGCACATTTACAGTTTTGTGCCACTTTTTTGGAGCTTCAAACTCACCCAAAACTATCTATTTGCAAACTAGGAAAATACATGTATTGAGAGAGAGAGGCACAATAAATGAAGCCATACTAATTATAGCCATTTGTTATTAAGGTCAACTTATGTTCATATTGTTTATCTATTCAGAGATAATTTTCACTTTAGACTAATTAGACATTTTTGGTCCTGAGAACATAGAATGTTTGTCCACAAAAGACAATTCATATACAGAATACACACATACGTATGTATGTACAGTCATGTGTGGCTTAACAATGGGGATATGTTCTGAGAAATGCGTTGTCAGGTGATTTCATCATTATACAAACATCATAGAGTATACTGAAGGGGAACAAAATTTGCCACTCCAAAGTGTGTCTCTGTAACATAAGGATCATTTTATGCTGATTATTTTTAAGAAGGAATAGACTCAGTAACTTTTTCTTGTTACCTCCCACTTAACTGCCTAAAAGAATTCAGAGAAAAAAAAGAATCTGTCTCAGGAAGTGAGCTATCACCTTAGCATAACATGAATAGGTAGTAGATATGGAGGAACCCAGAAAAGCCTTTTGGGCTCCCCTCTGTGTTTTTCTATTTCTCTCTGGCCAAATAAGCATTTGTTTGCAAACTTGCTTCTTTTCACCTGTGAATTGCCTTCCTTCCCTCCGAAGTCCCTGACTCTCCCCTCTCCAAACATCTTCTTTGTCTTTAGCCAAGGATGGTATTTAAGGTGAGGGCTTTGGGCATTTTGGTGAGTTACTCAGTTTTCCTGGGTTTCTCCCATGTATACATGTTATTACACTTTTGTTTGTTTTTGTCCTGTTTATCGATTTCATGGCAATTTAATTCTTAGACAGCCAGAAAAACCTAGAAGAATAGAGAAAAATCTCTTCCTCCTCTACACTACTTACACAAACCTAGATGGTATCGCCTACTACACACCTAGGCTATGTGGTAATCTTGTGGGACCACCATTGTATGTGTCATCCATTGTTGCCTGAAACATCATTATGCAGTGCATGATGCTATCCATATGCATGTACATATGTATATACACACGTGTGTATGTGTGTCTATATATGTATTTAGGTAAATATATATAGATATGGATATAGATAAATATATGTATTTTGATTAGTATATATAGATATTGATAAATATATAGATATAGGTAAATATATATAAACCTATGTAGAGAGATAGAGAGAAAGCTCTAGTGAGGCCTTAAAGAATGCAAATAGTGAAGAGATTAGGGTGTAATTTTCTTTGTAATGTTACATTATTCATATCTAAAATAGTTTAATATTTGCGTCTACATGATGAACTTTAGCAATGGTCCTGAAAGCACTCTTCAATGGTGATAAGGTACAGATTTATCCTCTTAAATACTTAGCACTATTGTATCCCATCTGACCTTAAGAAAATGCCAAGTAATTCTCTAGAAATAGAACTATGAAATGGTAACCTCTTAGAATGACAGCTCTCTCTGTAAAGGATCTCCTAATCATTTACATTTCTCAGTAGAAATCAATAGCTAACTATTGTTTAATTGGTGATTGCGGTGTGGCCTAATCATCTTGATGAAGTCCTCTTTCCAAGAGGTTTATCCCTTGGGATGACAAGAATGAGCCTCAGGAATAAGGAATTAATTGCAGAAAGATAATGAGCATAGTTTCAATCAGGCTGAGGGGGAGAGACAATGGGATAGAGAACTCAAATCTCAAGGTTCTGATTTATCTACTTTATTATTAATTAGCACAAAACATTAATGAAGCATGACACCAAACTAGATACTGTACAAAAGATACAGACTGAACTTATTAGCAGAGTCAGAAAGCGACAAACTTAAAACCGAATCCTGGTCTCAAGGCTTTCATTTAGAATCTGAGAAGGAGAAGTGCCACACAGTGTATATAAAGATTGAAGATGTTTTCTAATTTCTTCCTTTCCATAGGCAGCGCCTTCCCCTCTTCTTTGGTCTGAGTGGAGGTTCACACCTTTATGTCAGACGACAGAGGTAGGCATTGTCTCCCCAAAACACCTTTAACTTGCTCATATTACAAAACAAAACAGGGCCAGCCCCTGAAGCCCTAGTGGTTGAGTTCAGCACATTCCGATTCAGTGGCCTGGGTTCAGTTCCCAGGTACAGACCTACACCACTCATCTGTCAGTGGCTATGTTGTGGTGGCAGCTCACATACAAAAACAGGAAGATTGGCAGCAGATGTTAGCTCCGAGCGAATCTTCCTCAGCAAAAGAAAAAAACAACAGTGAATAAATAGGCAAACAACGAGAGAAAAAACCATTCTCTGATGTTACCATTTTTCTTTTTAGACAAGTAGGTAAGTTCAGACAATTCATGCTGCCACTTAATGGGCACCTTCACTTAATGAGTATGGAATCTTAGGCAAAGTAATCTCTCTTAGGTTCCTGATAAGAAATGGTGATACCAATGCTTACTTCATAGGGTTGTGTTTATCTTTTAATTTATGTGGTAAGAACACTTAACATAAGATCTACCAGCTCAACAAATTTTTAAGTCCACAGTACAGTACTGTTAACTATAGGCATAATGTTTTAAAGCAGATCTCCAGAACTTATTCATCTTGCATACTGGAACTTCATACCTATTGATTAGCAACTCCCCATTTCCCCCGACCTCCCCCCAGCCCCTGATATCTGCCATTCTACTTTCTGCTTCTATGAGTTTGACTATTTTATGTA
Source organism: Equus quagga (assembly GCF_021613505.1). Classification (NCBI taxonomy): domain Eukaryota; kingdom Metazoa; phylum Chordata; class Mammalia; order Perissodactyla; family Equidae; genus Equus; species Equus quagga. The sequence goes on along the minus strand of NC_060273.1, from coordinate 58,601,883 downwards.
CTTCCCAGAAGTAGAATCATGTAGTATTTGTCCTTCTATGACTGGCTTATTTTACTTACAAATTCTTCAAAGTTCACTCATGTTATTGTGTATTACAGGATATCCTTCTTTTTAAGGCTGAATAATATTCCATTGCATGTATATGCCACATTTTCTTTATCCATCCACCTATCAGTGGACATTTAGGTTGTTTCCACATCTTGGCTATTGCGAATAATGCTACAATGAACATTAGGGTGCTGGTAGCACTTCAAGATCCTGATTTCAGTTCTTTTGGGTGTATGCCTAGAGTGCAATTGCTGGATCATATGATCATTCTATTTTTAATTTTTTGAGGAACCTCCATACTGCAACACTTTGCATTCCCACAAGCAGTACAGAAGAGTTCCCTTTTCTCCACATCCTCACCAGCTTTTATCATCTTTTGTCTTTCTGATGATAGCCATTCTAACAGTCACAAGGTGATAATTTCATTGTGGTTTTGGTTTGCATTCCCCTGATGATTATAGATGTTGAGCACTTTTTCATATACTTGTGGTCATTTGTACACCTTCTTTGGATATTTGGGCTTGTCATTACATGGCCTTTACCATGTTGAAGTACATTCCTCTATACCTTATTTGTAGAACGTTTTTATTATGAAAGGGTGTTGAATTTGTCAGATACTTTTTCTGCATTTATTGAAGTTATCTTGTGATTTTTGTTGTTCATTTTATTAATGTGGTGTATCACATTAATTGATTTGCAAATGTTGAACCCTCCTGCATCCTAAGGCCCTCTTGAACATGGTGCATGATTCTTTTAATGTGATGTTGAATTCAATTGGTTAGTATTTTGTCGAGGATTTTTGCATCTATATTCATCATGCATATTTGCCTGTAGCTATTTTTCTTGTCGTGCCTTTGTCTGGCTTTGGCATCAGGGTAATGCTGGTCTGAAAGAATGAGTTTGGAAGTGTATTTCCATTTGTTTTGGAAGAGTTTGAGATGGATTGGGGTTAAGCACCACTGAAGCCATCTGGTGCTGGGCTTTTCCTGGTTGGGAGGTTTTTGATTATTGATTCAGTTTTCCTACTAGTAACCAGTCTATTCAGATTTTCAGTTTCTTCATGAGTTGGTCTTGATAGGTTGTATGTTTCTAGGAATTTATTAATTTTTTTTAGGTTATTCAGGTTGTTGGAGTATCATTGTTCAGGGTAAATACTTATGATCTTTTTTATTTCTGTGGCATCAGTTGCAATGTCTGCTCTTTTATTTATTTGGGTTTTCTCTCTTTTTTTCTTAGTTAGTCCAGCTAAAGGTTTGTCAATTTTATTTATCTTTTCAAATATCCAACTCTTAGTTTTGTTGATATTTTTCTATTCTCTATCCATTTACCTTTAATCTTTATTATTTCCTTCCTTCTGCTAACTTTAGGCTTGCTTTCTTCCTCTTTTTCTAGTTCCTTGAGATATAATGTTAAGTTGTTTATTTGAGACCTTTCTTCTTCTTTTTTTTCTTCTTTTTAAAGATTGGCACCTGGGCTAACAACTGTTGCCAGTCTTTTTGTTTTTCTGCTTTATTTCTCAAATCCCCCGCCCCACCCCCGATACATAGTTGTATATCTTAGTTGCAGGTCCGTCTAGTTGTGGGATGTGCGACAACACCTCAACGTGGCCTGATGAGTGGCGCCATGTCCGTGTCCAGGATTCGAACCCTGGGCTGCCAGAGCGGAATGCACGAACTTAACCACCCGGCCACGGAGCTGGCTCCCCCTTTCTTCTTTTTTAATAGAGAAATTTATTGCCATAAACTTCCCTCTTAGCACTGTGTTTGCTGCATTGTGTAAGGTTGTTTTTTTTAATGGTCTTTTTTTGGTGAGGAAGATTGGCCCTGAGTTAACATCTGTTGCCAATCTTCCTCTTTTTTTTTTTTGCTCCCCAAAGCCCCAGTACATAGTTCTATATCCTAGTTGTAGGTCATTCTAGTTCTTCTATGTGGGATGCTGCCACAGCATGGCTTGATTAACAGTGTGTAGGTCCGCACCCAGGATCTGAACCAGTTAACCCTGAGCTGCTGAAGCAGAGCACATGAACCTAAGCACTCAGCCACGGGGCCGGCCCCGGCATTGTGTAAATTTTGGTATGTTGTATTTTCTTTTTTCGTCTCAAGATATTTTCTAATTTCCCTTTTGATTTCTTCTTTGATCCACTGGTTGTTCAAAAAATGTGTTGTTTAATCTTCACGTATTTGTGAATTTTCCAGTTTCCTTTCTGCAATTGATTTCTAGTTTCATTCCATTGTGGTTGGAAAAGATAGTTGCAATGATTTCATTGTTCTCAAATTTAAGATTTGTTTCGTGACCTAACATGTGATCTATCCTAGAGGATGTTCTGTGCTCTGGAGAAGAATGTATATTTTGCTGCTGTAGGGGGGAATGTTCTGTACATATGCTGACACCAAAATGTACAGGAAAAAACACTTCTCTGTTTTCTGTCTATTCATAGAATATTTATACTCCAAATGTGTGTGTGTGGCAGGGGGGAGGGGCATGTTCTCACAGCAAGCAATTCTGTGATACTAGCTGGATGTCCAAGAATTTAACTCGGTTCTGACACTATCGACCAAGAGTTAGCATCAGATCCCACAAGTTAAGGGCTCAGTCCCACAAGACTGCTCCCCTCTCACTTTAGATGCCAATCACAAGTCCAAGTTGTTATCTGTGCTTCTGATCAACCAGGTATAAATCGGAGGTTCCCATGACCTCCTCCTCAGGTTTGATTAATTTGCTAGAATGTCCCGCAAAACTCAAGAAAGAAGGGCCAGCCCTGTGGCCCAGTGGTTGAGTTTGGTGTGCTCTGCTTCAGCAGCCCAGGGTTTGCAAGTTCAGATCCTGGGCATGGACCTACACCACTCATCAGCCATGCTGTGGCAACGATCCACATATAAAATAGAGGAAGATTGGCACAGATGTTAGCTCAGGGCTAATCTTCCTCAGCAAAAACAAAAACAAAACAATACAAAAACAGCTCAGGAAACAGTTTATGTAGTAGATTACTCACTTATTATAAAAGGATGTAACTCAAGAATAGCCAGATGGAAGAGATGTATAGGGCAAGATATGGGGGAAGGAGCATGAAGCTTCTATGCTCTCTCCAGGAGCACCACCATCACAGCACTGCCATGTGTTCACCAGTCTGAAGCTCTCTGAACCCCATCTTTTTGGGTTTTTATGGAGGCTTCATTACATAGGCATGATTGATTAAACCATTGGCCATAGGTGATTAATTCAACCTCCAACCCCTTTCTCCTCTTTGGAGGTTGCAAGGTGAGGCTGAAAGTTCCAATCCTCTAATCATGTGGTTGATTCTCCTGGCAACAAGCCCCCACCCTTAGAAGATTTCCAAAAGTCATCTCATTAACATATGTGGTTCATAAGATATGTGATTGAAAGGGGCTTGTTATGAACAACAAAAGACACAAAATTTTATCTCTATCACTCTGGAGCTCTTTCAGGAACTGGAAATAAAACTCATGCTGCTGTAGCTCTTATATTGGTAATTGCAGGGGTTTTAGGAGCTATATGCCAGGAACTGTGGACAAAGACCCAAAAATATATATCTTATTATATCACAATGTCACAGATGTCATCTATCCTGGAGAATGTTCTGTGTTCTCTTGAGAAGAATGTATTTTGCTGCTGTAGGGCAGAATGTTCTGTACATGTCAGTTAGGTCCATTTGGTCTACAGTGTTGTTTCAGTCTGCTGTTTCATCATTGATTTTCTGTCTGGTTGTTCTATCCATTATTGAAAATAGAGTGTTGAAGTCTTCTACTACTATTGTATTGCTATTTCTTTCTTTCTTCTGTTCTGTCAATGTTTGCTTTATGTATTTAGATGCTCTGATGTTAGCTGCATATATATTTATGATCGTTATGTCTTCTTGTTGAATTGACCCTTTTATCATTATATAATGTCCTTATTTGTCCCTTCTGATAGTTTTTGGCTTAAAGTGTATTTTGTCTTATGTAAGTACAGCTACCCCTGCTTTTGGTTGCCATTTACATGAATAATCTTTTCCCATCCTTCACATTCAGCCTATGTGTGTCCTTAAATCTAAAGTGAGTTTCCTGTATATAGCATATACTTGAATTTTTTTTTTCGTCTATTCAGCCATTCAATGTTTTTTGATTGGGGAGTTTAATCCATCTAAATTTAAGGTAATTATGGACAGGAAACGATTTACTATTGTCATTTTGTTCCTTGTTTTCTGTTTCTCTTGTTATTTTGTCCCTCTTTTGCTATTTTCCTTTGTGTTTCATTGACTTTTTTGAATTGATATGTTTTTATTCTTGTCTTTTCTTTTTTTGTGTAAATTCTATAGGTATTTTCTTTGTGGTTACCAAGGGGCTTACATAAAATGTCATATAGCTGTACCAGTCTATTTTAAGTTGATAATTTCCATTGCATGCAACAACTCTACACTTTTACTCCCCCAACCCTCTTTAAGTTATTGATGTCACAATTTATATATATATTTGTACTGTGTATCTATTAACATATTTTTCGATTATAGTTACCTTTAATACTTTTGTCTTAGCTTCTATACTAGAATTAAAAGTGATTTACCCACCACTGTTACAGTAACACAGTACAGGCATACCTTGGAGATACCCCAGTTTGGGTTCCAGACCACTGCAATAACGTGAATATTGCAATAAAGTGCATCACACGAATTTTTCATATACATATGTACAAATAAAAGTACATATAAAAGTTATGTTTACACTGTACTGTAGTCTAAGTATAAAATACCATTATGTCTAATAAAAACAACATACATACCTTAATTAAAAAATATTTCATTGCCCAAAAATGTTAACCGTCATCTGAGTCTTCAGCGAGTTGTGATCATTTTCCTGGTGGAGGGTCTTATAAGAAACACAATATCTGTGAAAGGCAGTAAAGTGAACTGCAATAAAATGAAGTATGCCTCTATTTTGTATTTATCTATATATTTTCCTTTATCAATGAGTTTTATACTTTCTTATGCTTTTGTGTTACTGTTTAGTGTCCTTTCGTTTCTACTTGAAGAACTAAATTAGTATTTCTTGAAAGGAAGGTCTAGTGATGTAGAATTACCTCAGCTTTTGTTTTCTGGGAAAGTCTTTATCTCTCCTTCATTTTTTTTTCTTTCACAATAGTCAATTTTCTTTTCTTTTCTTTTTTCTTTTGTTCAAAGCTATTCTTTTCTTTTTTTCTTTTTCAGGTGTACATCATTATATTTCGATTTCTGTGTAGATTACATCATGTTCACCACCCAAAGACTAATTACAATCCATCCCCACACACGTGCCTAATCACCCCTTTCACCCTTCTCCCTCCCGCCTTCCCCTCTGGTAACTACCAATCCAATCTCTGTTTCTATGTGTTTGTTTGTTGTTGTTTTCATCTTCTACTTAAGAGAGAGATCATACGGTATTTGACTTTCTCCCTCTGACTTATTTCACTTCACATAATACCCTCAAGGTCCATCCGTGTTGTCACAAATGGCTGGATTTCATCATTGCTTATGGCTGAGTAGTATTCCATTGTGTATACATACCACATCTTCTTCACCCATTTGTCCCTTGATGAGTACCTAGGTTGCTTCCAAGTCTTGACTATTGTAAATAATGTGCTGTGGTGAACATAGGGGTGCATGTATCTTTATGCATTTGTATTTTCATGTTCTTTGGATAAATACCCAGCAGTGGAATAGCTGGGTCGTATGGTAGATCTATTCTTAATATTTTGGGGCATCTCCATACTGTTTTCCATAGTGACTGCACCAGTATTCGCTCCCACCAGCAGTGTATGAGGGTTCCTTTCTCTCCACATCCTCTCCAACACTTAATTGCTTCCTGTCTTGTTAATTATAGCCATTCTGACAGGAGTGAGGTGTCTCAATGTAGTTTTGATTTGCCTTTCCCTGGTAGTTAATGATGTTGAACATCTTTTCACGTGCCTGTTGCCTATCCATATATCTTATTTGGAGAAATGTCTGTTCAGATCTTTTGTCCATTTTTTAATTGGGGTGTTAATTTTTTTGTTGTTGAGATACATGAGTTCTTTGTATATTTTGGATACTAACCCCTTATCAGACATATGCTTTGCAAATATCTTCTCCCAATTGTTAGGTTGTCTTTTCATTTTGTTGATGGGTTCCTTTGCGGTGCAGAAGGTTTTTAGTTTTATTTAGTCCCATTTGTTTATTTTTTGTATTTTTTCCCTTGCCCAGTCAGACATGGTACTTGAAAATATGTTGCTAAAACCAATGTCAAAGAGCATACTGCCTATATTTTCTTCTAGAAGTTTCATGTTTTCAGGTCTTACATTCAAGTCTTTAATCCATATTGAATTAATTTTTGCATATGGTGTAAGAAAATGGTCTACTTTCATTCTTTTGCATGTGGCTGTCCTGTTTTCCCAACACCATATATTGAAGAGACTTTCCTTTCTGCATTGTATGCTCTTGGTTCCCTTGTTGAAAATTAGCTATCCATAGATGTGTAGGTTTATTTCTGGGCTCTCGCTTGTGTTCCATTAATTTGTGTATCTGTTTTTGTTCCAATACTATGCTGTTTTGGTTTCTATAGCTTTGTAGTATATTTTGAAATCAGAGATTGTGATACCTCTAGCTTTGTTCTTTTGTCTCAGGATTCCTTTCGCTATTTGGGGTCTTTTATTGTTCCATATAAATTTTAGCATTCTTTCTTCTATTTCTGTGAAGAATTTTGTTGGAAATTTGATAAGGATTGCATTGAATCTGTAGATTGCTTTAGGAAGTATGGACATTTTAACTATGTTAATTCTTCCAATCTAAGAGCATGGAATATCTTTCTGGTTCTTTGTGTCTTCTTCAATTTATTTCAACTATATTTTCTGCTTTTCAATGTCTATACATTGAAAAGTCATTCACCTCTTTGGTTAAGTTTACTCCTAGGTATTTTGTTCTTTTTGTTGCAGTTGTAAATGGGATTGTATTCTTAACTTCTCTTTCTTTTTCCTCATTGTTAGTGTATGCAACTGATTTTTGTATGTTGATTTTGTATCCTGCAACTTTACTGTATTCATTTATTTTTTCCAGAACTTTTATAGTGGATTCTTTAGGGTTTTCTATATATAAAATCATGTCATCTGCAAATAGTGATAGTTTCACTTATTCTTTTCCAATTTCAATCTCTTTTATTTATTTTTCTTACCTGATTGCTCTGGCTAGGACTTCCAATACTATGTTAAATAAGAGTGGTGAAAGCAGTCATCCTTCTCTGGTTCTTGTTCTTAGAAGGATAGCTTTCAGTTTCTCTCCATTGAGAATGATATTAGCTGTGGGTTTGTCATACATAGTCTTTATTATATTGAGGTACTTTGCTTCTATGCCCATTTTATTCAGTTTTTATCACAAATGGATGCTGTATCTTGTCAAATGTTTTCTCTGCATCTATTGAGATGATCATGTGATTTTTATTCTTCATTTTGTTAACGTGGAGGATCATGTTTGTTGTTTTGCAGATGTTGAACCACTCCTGCATCCCTGCAATAAATCCCTCTTCATCTCAGTGTAAGATCTTTTTAATGTATTGTTGTATTTGATTTGCTAGTATTTTGTTGAGTATTTTTGCATTGATGTTCGTCAGTGATATTGGCCTGTAGTTTTGTTTTTTTGTGTTGTCCTTATTTGTTTCTGGTATCAAGGTAATGTTAGCTTCATAGAATGAGTTAGGAAGCATCCCCACCTCTGCAATTTTTTGGAAGAGTTTGAGAAGGATAGGTATTAAGTCTTCTTTGAATGTTTGGTAGAATTCACCAGGGAAGCCATCTAGTCCTGGAATTTTAGTTTTTGGAATGTTTTGTTTACTGTTTTGATCTCCTCGCTGGTGATCACTCTGTTAAAATTCTCTATTTCTTCTTGATTCAGTTTTGGAAGGTTATATGATTCTAAGAATTTATCCATTTTTTCTAGATTAAGCAATTTCTTGGCATATAGCTTTTTATAGTATTCTCTTATAATCTTTTGTATTTCTGAGGTGTCATAATTTCTCCTCTTTCATTTCTGATTTTATTTATTTGAGCCTTCTCTCTGTTTTTCCTGGGGAGTCTAGCTAAAGGCTTGTCAAATTTGCTTATCTTTTCAAGGAACCACCTCTTGGTTTCATTGATTTTTTCTATTTTTTTAACCTCTGTTTCATTTATTTCTGCTCTGAATTTTTTTATTTCCTTTCTTGTGCTGACTTGTGGCTTTGTTTATTCTTTTTCCAGTTCCTTTAGGTGCACTTTTAGATCGTCTATTTGGGATTTTTTTGTTTGTTGAGGTAGGACTGAATTGCTATAGACTTCCCTCTTAGAACCACTTTTGCTGTGTCCCATAGATTTTGGCATGTGGTATTTTCATTTTCATTTGTCTCCAGATGTTTTTTTATTTCTCCTTTGATTTCTTCATTGACCCAATCATTGTTCAGTAGCATTTTGTTTAATCTCCACATATTTGTGGCTTTTCTGAATTTCTTCCTTTAGTTGATTTCTAGTTTCATACCTTTGTGATCAGAAAAGTTGCTTCATATTATTTTGACTTTCTTAAATTTATTGAGACTTGTTTTGTGGCCTAATATGTGATCAATCCTGGAGAGTGTTCCCTGGGCATTTGAAAAGAATGTGTATTCTGTGGTTTTTGGATGGAATGTTCTATAAATATTTACTAAGTCCATCTGGTCTAATGTGTCATTTAAAGCCAATGTTTCCTTATTAATCATCTGTTTGGATGACCTATCCATTGGTATAAGTGGAGTGTTAAAGTCCCCTACAATTATTGTGTTGCTGTCTATTTCTCCTTTTATGTCTGTCAATAATTGCTTTATATATTTAGATGCTCCTATGTTGGGTGCATAGATATTTACAAGTGTTATATCTTCTTGTTGGATTGTTCACTTTATCGTTATGTAAGGCCCTTCTTTGTCTTTTGTTACAGTTTTGTTTTAAAGTCTATTTTGTCTGATATAAGTATTGCTACTTTAGCTTTGTTTTCTTTGCTATTTGCATGGAGTATCTTTTCCCATCCCTTCATGTTCAGTTTGTGAGTGTCTTTAGGTCTGAGGTGTGTCTCTTGCATGCAGCATATATATGGGTCTTATTTTTTTATCCAATAGGCCACCCTTTGCCTTTGGTTGGAGTATTTGGTCCTTTGACATTTAAAGTAGCTATTGATAAGTATGTGCTTATTGGCATTTTGTTCCTTTTTTTCTGAGTGTTTTAGCAGTTCTTCTCTGTTCCTTGCTTCTTCTCTTGCTCTATGCCTTGTGGTTTATGGCTTTCTTTAGTGTTATGTTTCAGTTTTTTTCTCTTAATTATTTGTGTATTTATTATAGGTTTATGATTTGTGATTATCATGAGGTTTATACATAAGAACCCACGTATCTAGCAATCTATATTGAGTTGATAGTCTCTTTAGTTTGACTTCTTTCTAAAAGCTTTACTCTTTTACTCCCCTCCTCCAACATTTTATGTTTTTGATAACATATCTAACCTTTTTTGGGGGGTATGTTTATCCATTACCCTCTTATCATTGAAATAGGTAATTTTAGTGCTTTTGTCTTTTGACCTTCATATTATCTTCATAGGTGGTTGACCTGCTACCTTTACTGTATTGTTTTTCCTTTATCTGTTGTTTTATTTGCCTTTTTGTTGTTGTTGTTGTAATTTTCTTGTTTCTATTTTTGGTCTTCTCTTTCCCACTTAAATTTCCCCTCAGCATTTCTTGTAAAACTAGTTTCTTGGTGATAAACTCCTTTAATTTTTGCTTGTCTAGGAAACACTTTATTTCTCTTTCCATTCTGAATGATAAGCTTGCTGCGTAGAGTATTTGTGGCTGTAAGTTTATTACTTTCAGCACTTTAAATATATCATTCTCCTCCCTTCAAGCCTGTAAAGTTTCTGCTGAGAAGTCAGTTCATAGCCTTTTGGGGTTTCCTTTGTATGTCACTAGTGATCTTTCTCTTGTGGCTTTTAAGATTCTCTCTTTATCATTAATTTTGGACATTTTAATTATAATGTGTCTTAGTGTGGGCCTTTTTGGGTTTATCTTGTTTGGTGCTCTCTGTGATTCCTGTACCTGGATGTCTGTTTCCTTCCTTAGGTTAGGAAAGTTTTCAGCTATTATTTCTTCAAATAAATTCTTGCCACTTTGTCTTTCTCTTCTCCTTCTCAGACACATAATACAAATGTTAGTGTCCTTCATGTTGTCCCAGAGTTCCTTTAGATTGTTCTCATTCTTTTTAATTTTTTTTCTTTTATCTGTTCAGCTTGAGTGATTTCCTCTAGTCTTTTGTCCAGCTCAGTGATCTGTTCTTCTGTATCATCTACTCTTGAGTCCTTCTAGTAAATTTTTCACTTCTAGTATTGTAGTCTTCATTTCTGATTGGTTCTTTTTTATATTTTCCAATTCTTTGTTGACATTCTCACTGAGTTCATCCATTTTTATCCGAAGATCAGTGAACATCCTTATGACTTTTTGTTTGAACTCTTCATCAAGTACATTGTTTCTGTTTCACTTAGTTCTGGGGCTTTGCCCTGTTCCCTTGGTTGGAAAGTGTTTCTTTGCCTCCTCTTTTTGCCTCTTTCTCTGTGCTTGTATCTATGTATTAGGTGGGTCAGCTACATCTCCTGATCTTGGAGAGATGGCCTTATGTAAGAGATGCTTTATGAGGCCCAGCAGTATGCTTCCCTTTCATCATTTGTTCCAAATATTCAAGGAGTGACCCGGGGTGGACTACATGTGTCTTTCTGTTGTGTCAGGGTTTTCTTGCTCCAGGATCCCAGGAAGGCTAGGCTATCCCCCTTGCTGGCTGGTTGAAATGTTCTGCTGCATGTGGCTGACACCCTTCAGTCTGGACTTTTCATATTTATCTTGTTCCTTTATTTGGAAAAATTTCCATGTTTCTTCATTTTCATTGACTGTCTATGTTGGAGTCTGCACATTAGACAAAACAGTCACATCTCTTATTCTTTATGGACTTGCCTCATACAAGAGAAGACCCTCACCCATCAGTCTACCAAAGATTCTAGGACTCTCAGTCTTTTGTGCTTGTCCAGTCTGCTCTCTTTTTTTCTTAGTGGCCCTAGGTGTCTAGATTTTGCTTGGTCCCATCAGAACTCTTAAACAAGCAAGACTGAATCCAATTCCTGAGGCAGCCCCCAGATAAGTTGAGTCATTGGATGCTCTGTCCAACTCTTTCCTTCCCCGAGGAGAATCTAGAAGTTGGAATTTTTCATCTGACCACTCTGTGCTAAGCCGGGGGGAGTGGCTACAGTGATTATCAGCCCGAACCACCATCAATGTTCTCACTGGCCTCTGGTAGCTAGAATTTGCCATGTCCCATAAGCACTCTGAGAGAAGCTAGACACAAGCCAGTTCTGGGAGGCCCCAGAAAAGTTGGAGAATTGGGCACACAGTGCATCTCTTTCCCTCCCCAGGAAGAAACTGAGAGCTTGAGTTTTTTGTCACAATCATATGGTGCTATGCCAGAAGCAAGGATTTTGGCAAGAGGATGTTTCAGATTTTCCCACCAGCTTTGGTGTGGCTGGGTTTGTGCTTATTTGGGGTGCAGGAGCCTGTTAGCTAGTTTCTGGATTTCTTAAAAAGGGAATCTGTCCATGTATTGTTGTTGAATCACTGCGTTTGTTGGGGGAAGGAGGGTCCAGGGCTTCTTATTGCACCATCTTGCTGACACCATTCACCATCATAGGGTGCTTTTGAGAAGGAAAGGAGATAGTAGAAGAAAAACTCTTAGCACTTGGCACTGCACATGTCAAACAGTCAATAAATAAATGCTTATAGTGATATTATTAAAATATTATGACTGCCATTTCAGTCCATGTTTCAGTGTTAGGCTGTAGACAGTGAGAACGTGCCCACAATAAGTTCTGAGCAGCCAAGGGCAGTTGAAAATAGTATAGGAATGGCATGAGTGACCAAAGTCATCTATAGTATAAATTTGCCTGTACACACATATCTGGAATCAACAGCAGAATGAGAACATTAGACTAACATTATAATTTGGTAAATATTTATCAGACATTAACTAAATTACTAGAGATTCAAAGGAGAATAAGACAAGGTCTCTTCCTTAGATGAATTTACATTTTAGCAGGAGAGAGGCATATGACCAAATAACTATCATATAACCTAATCAAGTGCCCTGGAAACACACAGGATTAATTCTTAAAGGTGGGATAGAGAGAATCAGAGAGAACTGAAAAGCAGGAGTTTGCCAAGTGGACAAATAAAGGAAGGATATTCTAGGAAGAGCAGTGTCATTGTGGAGTGAGCTCTGAATGACTACAGCTATGTGTGAGTGTATGCCTTAGAAGTGAGTGTGTGTGTGCATGTAAGGAGTATCTAGAGATGAGGTAAAATTTATTTGAGAAAGGTCTTGAGTTTTCCAACGGATATAATCCAACTTTTGCTTAGAAAGTAAATTCTGATAGAAATAAAAGCAATGCATCAGCAAGAGGAGAGATTGGGGACAGGAGCTGAAATATTTTGGGTATAAACCAATGCTGGATTGAAGAGAAGAGAGGAGGAGGTTTTGAATTTGGCAAATAGAGAGTCATTGACAAAGTTTTCTAGATAAATGTCAGGGAATTTCTGACAATAGTATCCAGAGGCTTAAGGAAGTAAGAATGAGTAGTCTGTGAGAATATTCTTTTCATTTAAGAAGTTTTATCATCAAAAGAGGCAGAGAAATGGGGGTAGGAAGCTTGAAAATGAAGCTGAATGGAAGAAAACATTTCCTTATAAGAGACTTGTAATATTTATAGACAGAAGTAAAGAGATAAGAGGGAGTCAGGATGCAAGAGAAAGCAGCTAATTGATGAAGAAGATTCAAGGAGTAGAACAAAAACAATAGGACAGATGTCAGGCATGGTCTTGGAAGAGATTAGGATTAGCTTTTTCTCTAGTAAATAAAATAAGATGAATTAAAATGTTAGTAAGAGTAAACTTGCTGACCTTTCCTATTTTTTTAAATTTCTTTTTGGATAAAATCGATGTGATGAAATCATGAACTTTCGACATATAAGACAAGTGGGCTACAAAGTCATATGGATGTGGATTACAAGGATAAAGATATTTTAGAAGTGAGGGAAAGAAACAGTTGGTGTGGATCATGGCTTGTGTTCCTCTCGTACTCTCAGCAAGAAGCATCGAGTCATGTGTTAAGTCCAATTTCAATTACATAAGCCCCAGAAAGCAGCATATCTACATGTCCTACCTCTCCATGGTCCTGAATTACTTTTATATTTTATTAAAGTTATGAGATTTATCTCCCATATTATAAGGATACCTCGAATCTCTTTTATAAGCTCACGGATGAAACACGAATATACTAAGGATGTTTCAGAAACAGCATAGATATGGGAGAGATGAGGCCATATCACTGATTACTTTTAAATGATCAAAAATTAGAAGAGATACCATGGGCATTTGTGTGCAGTCTGGACATCTCGAAGATAAGAAAAGGCCTTTAGACTGTAGCAGGTGTCTGCCACAGAGCAGTGGCAGCCTGAGACAGCACAGAGAATCTGTGACACTCACAGCTTTGAAGGCTGTTGTATGTCACGGTTTGCTTCAGCAATTCAATAAGTCAAGTTCAGAGTCTCCTAAGACTCTTTAACTCTCAGCCCTAATTTGTTCCTCTCTGTGGTGAAATTACTCGTAATGCTAAAAGACACAATCCCCTCTTGATATGGTCACGAATTGACTAAATCCAAAAGCCAACATAACTGACATGAAGTTTAACACTGTCCTTTCTAAGAGACTAAGCTCCAGTATAAATCTCTAGACATGGAAAGACACAAGAAAATTATTTTTCAGAGTCTCTGATTAAACATGATAAATTAGTTAAGTGCTACCATGGAGATTTGTGCTGTAGAAGGAGAGTTCAGAACTCCAGTGAGAGCTTATTGGAGACCTTAAGAAAGGAATAAATTGCATCTGAGAGAAACTTACACTTCAGCAAAAACATGAAATAGACTACAAGTATTTGTAGAGATGTGAGAAGCTATAAATGGGATTTTGTTTATTCTGAAAATGTAAGTGGAGGGCCTTTATTTTGTAGGGAGTTGCAAGATGACATTCCGAAGGATGGAGAGAAAGTTTGACCACTAGGTAGACAACAGCATTCTCCAAGTACAAGCCCTCCAGACTAGAGTCTGGCCTATTTAAAATAGAGGAATCACAACACGCTTTGAATACGGTCATGTCATGTGATTCCTTTTGCTTTCAAAAGGACCTAATAAGGTCACTAAATGAGAATAGACGCCCTTCCTCACCTTTTCCTCTCCTTTATCAATAACCTTGAAGTGGCTTTTTGTAGCTCCCTTTAGTCAGGACTTGAAATGCCCCCCCTCCCCAAACCCAAGTCTTCCTTTCCCATAATAATGAAATGGGAAGACATCTCTCTGTTTATGAACTTTCTACACAGATGAAATTCTTGTTGAGCCACAATTGGTAACCAGAGCTGAAGGCTTAACGATTAAATCCCTCAGGAAAATACATGAATAAAAGTAGAAATGTTACGGGCTGATTTTTTGACTAAACTTCTGCCAGCTCTTGCAATGTTTTATGAAGAGATGCTGGCATATTCAATAAATCTCAGCTGGCTATTGTCCAGGAGAAATTATCACCAGCCTGTTGAAGGATCTCTGGCTTCTCCTTAGGAAAGGGAGGGGAGGAAGAATCATTCTGGTTCATTCTGAGTTGTGCATTATACATTAAATTAAAATATATGTTTCACCCATTTAGCAGTCTGAATAATAAAATCTGTATACAGCTGCAACAACTCTGCTCTATGCATTTTAATGACTGATTTGTGAATATACCAGAATTATAGCTGCTCTTCAAATATTTTCCTTTTTTAAGAAGTCACAGATCCCTCCCTTTAAAAATGCACAGACAAACACTTTATAATCTTTTAATAATTTGTACTAAAGAGTTTTAAAGCCTAGAATATGTGGAACTTATTTGTTTTAGGACCAGTAAATATAATGGGCTTGTCAATATGGTATTCAAATAACTGTCAAAATATTTGGAGCGTCTCCAATGAAAGGAACCTTACTTGATTTCTGCATTCAAATGAATTCTAAGTAGAAAAAGTGATATACAGTTCAAAAGGAAGCATTAGACTAGAAAGCACCTTTCCGTTTCTCTAAGGAATTGTGATCTACTGCTCAAATAGACTTTTAAATGGCTGCCGAGTGTTCAGGCTTCTCAGATGTTCAGACTCAAAGCAGTTTGAACTAGTTAAGTAGAGTCACAATTAGAATTGTAATTTCTTTTCTTTCCATTTTTAACCAATTGTGAAGAGAGTTAATAAAATTTAAAAATGAACATCTGCAACCTTTAATATGATAACTAGTTCTTGGAAGAGTGAAACACTTTATTAACTTCCAGAGGTTGTTTTTCTAAACATAATGCCAGTTTTGATATAAGAGCTCTGCACTTTTTGTGTGATGACCTATTAACCATAAACCAGAAGATTTATCAAATGGGTTCTAAAAACCACGCGATTTAGACTCAACTTACAAGAAAAAAAGGACACGACAAAGGTAATAATATAATATCCTCAATTTTTTGTTGAAACACAAAAATATCTATTAGCCAAGCAACCAAAAGTTTAGGATGCTTATGACTGATGCAAGGACATTCTCAGTGATTTGCCATTAATTCAGATGTCCATTCTTACATCGGAAACAAGTCAGTAAAACATGAAGGTGTATAGGATCTTTACCAGAGCAAATGACCAGAAGGAAACCCCTTTATTGTTTGCTCATTTCAGCCTCAAATAACCCTCAGTCTCTTCACAATGCACCCCGGGATCTCATGTCACAAAGCATGGCTTCAAAAAAACCAATTTGAAGACTTTTAGAAACTGGAAAATAAAGTTTTATTTCTGAATGTATTAGTGGTTTGTAACACTGCGGATTCAGGTTTCTTTCTAAGCAGTTTTTTGCATCTAAAGTGATCTAAATGTTTGCTATGAAGATTAATTTAGAAAAGCCCATTTGGAATTGTTGTCCTAGAGCAGAGGTCAGTAAACTTTTTCTATAAAGGATCACACGGTAAGCAATTTGGGCTTTTGGGACCCTCTTTGTCACAACCGCTCAACCTTGCCACTGCATAGACAATCTGCAAACATATGTACGTGGCTGGTGGATTTGGCCAGTGAGCTGTTCTAGAACAGTGATTCCCGATTGATGTTCCTGTGTGTTGGGGAGGGAATTTTGGGAAATTCATTGGTGGAGAAAAGTTAAGAGAATCTCTCCTGGAAATTTTCCTCTTTTTTCCTTTCAAGAGTTAATAGGAAATCTTTTTTTTTCCTCTTCTTTTTTTGGAAGGAGGGGCTGAAATAATAATTTATTGGGGTCTGTAGTTCATTAAAAAATATGCAAAAGGGGCCAGCCCAGTGACGTAGCAGTTAAGTTCATGAGCTCCACTTCTGTGGCCCTGGGTTCACTGGTTCAGATCCCAAGCACGGACTTACACACTGCCTATGGAGCCATGCTGTGGCAGCTGTCTCACATATAAAATAGAGAAAGATGGGCACAGATACTAGCCCAGGGCCAATCTTCCTCAGCAAAAATAGGAGAATTAGTGGCAGATGTTGGCTCAGGCCTAATCTTCCTCAAAAAAAAAAAATACACACACAAAGTCAGAAATTACATTTAAGGTATCATTAACATCTATAATATAAAATAGTGATGTCCAATAAAAATAATGTACAACACATGTGAATTCAATTTTTTTAGAAGCCACATTAAACAAAGTATAAAAGGGTAAAATTTATTTTAGTAATATATTTTATTTAACCCAATATATAAAGATATTATCATTTTACCATGTCATCAATATTAAAAATTATTAATGGGATATTTGATATTTTTTGTACAAAGCCTTTGAAACCCAGCATGTATTTTACACTTACAACTTGGACTAGTTATATTTCTAGTGCTCAATCGCCACATATGGCTAGTGACTACCATATTGGACGGTGCAGGAAAAGATCATATAATACATTACTTATACTCACTGGAATATATTTGACAACAAGGGAGGTAGAACATGGGACAGATTCATGCTCTCTTTCTCTTTCTCCATAACACTGAGCCTGGCAGCAGCCTAAAATATCTTCACAACACAGCATTTTAGGAAGTCACTGCCAATCAAGGGAGCTGGCATTTAGGATGAAACCTCTCTGTCAATGTATATAGAGACCATAAAGTGAATTCAGCCACATAATTGATCATTTGAAATCTCAGAACTCACTTCAGCAGTTATTTTCTTTTATTTGTCAACCAGGGGTCAACAATTTCAATGCCAGGAGAGACCAGAGATAGAAATGAGAGAGTCCAGCTGGGAGAAGACAGTAGAGAATCATGGGCCCATCTGTGGCACATGGCAAGTATATGCCATCCTCAAAGTATCCACATTCCCCAAACTAAACACTGTCACCAAACAAAACACATCTGCAAGACCACCACTGGCTGGCCAGACTCATTGGTTTGCACGCTCTGGGTATACACACTAAAGCTTAAAGATGTGTCACTATTCGAAAAGAATTAACATGATTGGATTGAAACCCATCAATACTTGTCTGATCTCTGCCAATTGTTTTCTCAGGTGCTTTGACCCCAGACTCACCTCTCTCTCTGCCCTTCTGTCTTGCAGGGTATCCTGCTCACTTTGCTCAGAGAGACTGCCCCAAGTTCCCTTTGCTCGCCATTTCTCTTTACCACCCAGGAAAAAATGCCCCTCTCTGAAGCCCTCCCAATCTCTCATGTTCATAGCCGTGCAGATCCACAAAGCCGAAATTCAAAACGCTCTGAAAATGAAAAGCTTTTAAAAACTCACCTGGTGATAAAGTCTTGCCTGATCTGAACCCATTTATCAGCAAAACCTGACTTCATTGGATGTGACTCTCTTTATAGGTCTTTATTTAGCTGACAGTTGTGAAAATTCATAGTGTAGAAATATTAACGTTTTTGAATATAGGGGCTGCCCTGGATCCCACTGGGATGGTTGATGTTCATACCATGTTATCTTTCTAATATCAGAAAATTCTGAAACACATCTGGCTCCAAGGGTGACTTTCTTAGTGGTCTTTATTAGTAGTAGTAGAAGCAGTAAGAGTAGTAAGTTGCTATTTAGAACTAAATATGCTCCAAGTACTTCAACATATTTTAACTCCTTTATTCGGCACAGCTACCTTATCAGTTAGGTATTATTATTACCTTCTTTTATAAACGTGAAAAGTAAGGCATAGTGGAGTTAGGTGACTTGCCTAATGTCACACAGCTCCTAAGTGGCACCACTGAGTAGTGCCAATAATCAAACCCCAGCAGACGGACTTATAGTCTGTAGTCTTCACTGCTGTCCAAAAGTGCCTCTCTAGGTTTTTGCTATGGGTCCCCCTCATTTGACACTTAATATGTGAATGTTCTGTCTCCTGAACTAGAATTCCTGCTCCTTGTGGGTAGGAATTGTCTGCCTGACGCTTTCCACCTGGTAAGGATGAACATAGCATTTATAGCAAAGAATCAATAGATTCAAAAGAGAGTTCTGAATTTCAGGAACTCACTACAGATTCTGCAGATTGTGTTCCCTTGTGTTCAAAGCTTATTTAACTTTGCATGACCTGACAGTTATTAAACTCTGCCTCCCTCAGTGAAAATAAACGCAGGCACAACCATATATGCTAACACTTCAACTACAATGAAGATGAGGTCTGCTTCTGGTTCCCACTTATTAAATGTTTACTCTGAACTATGCACTGTGTAATAGCTATATATGTCTTATCTTAATTTATCCCCTACAGTTTCTGGGGAGGTGCTATTACTATTCCCATGTTGCAGATGAGAAAAATCAAGATTTGGAGATGTGTGACCATGATGCCAGGAAGTGATGAAATTGTATTAAAATTTAGGTAGTTTGACCCCAGAGCCCACAGTCTTTTTTCATTGCTTTGTCTCTGGCTGTCTTCTGAGACTACTTTGTAGGATGTTTCTAGAGTTATATTTCTAAGATGCAAGTCACTTTTTAACTTCTGTCTTCCTTTCTATTCACATTTCCTGCCACTCCAGTTGCATTGGAGGACCTGACAATTTCCGAATATTTTATCCTCCCACCATCGACAATACTCATTAATCCTCATAATGATATTATGGGTTTGTGCTATTGGTGTTTCCATTTAACAGATTGGGGAATTGAGGCTCATACATGTTAGGTAATCTTCTCAAATTTACCTAGATGATTTGTGGCTGAACTGGGATTCAAGCACAGGTCAGCAGATCTAAAATCTCACATGCTTACAGCCCACGTTATCCTGTCACTTATTGAACTACTTCATACTGTTTCATCATCTCAGAACAAATCACCGTTATTCAAAAAATACTAAAATAATCCATGGAACTTCTTTTAATTGAACTTCCTACCTGCTGACTCAGTGAAGAAACATGACCTTAATCGAATATTCTTCTTGGATTCCCTAGGGGTGTATTTTTGGTCTTTGCATACTATATTTCCTATATGCCCCTGATAAGCCTATACATTTCATTTTCAAAGCTAGAGCCTTTTTCCTATTAGTCATATTTATCAGCAAAACACAGTCAAAGTCATTGAAATAAAAACTAAATATAATAAGAGGACAAAGGTTGAATAAAAATGTTCTGGACAAAAGCCCTTTGACTACAAATGGATGCCAGATTGGGAATGTAATTTTCCTTTAAAAGTGATTAATCATAGCAATCACCAGTAAACAGTAAAATATATTCGTGTGTCACCTCTTTATACGTTAAAAAAAGATCAGATCAACCCAGCACCAACTCCTTCTGTCTAACTGTTAGAATATTTTTTTAAGAACATCAATGTAGTTTTTCAAAAAAAGAAGACCTTATGAGCACTTTGATTGATTGGAAGTTAAAAAGAAGAGGAGGCTTTTTCATTTCCTTGGGCTTAAGTCCTGTGAGGATGTCTCCAGATCTTCAAATAAGTCCCTCTGAGGGAGAAAAACTCCAGCTCTTACAACGTACAACCTTGGTGGCTGGGGACTGCCTGTCACCTCATGTTGGAAGTATTTGGTGAACTATGCAGATCACGAAGATTGGGTAATAAAAACTCACCATCACCCAACCAGGGAAATCTATTACTCACCTCTTCTATTAATAGAGTTAGAGCTTCCATTTCACACTGCAAAAGGCTCAGATTTATTTTGCTTACTTGAATCTCAAAGCTTGAGTGGGCTCCGATTTGGGAAATGTAAATTCTGCTTCCCTTTAAACTAAATAATAGTTCTATTTATAACGCTTGTCATAGCCTTTACACTCCTTTTTTACATACAAAATGCTGCAATACATAGACTTACTCGAATGTTTTTAGTAGGATATGTTTAGCACACTGATTTATTAGAAAATAGGAAAAAAAGAACCATGCTTGCCTAGGGGGAGGGAGGTGTTGCGGAACTGTTGCCCATTCTACCTACTTATAAATGAGAGGCAAAAATCCATCCTGTTCATTTGTAACTTCACGTGGAGCCTTTCTTTTGGTTGAGCTGTTTGATTTGCTAGTGGAACCATGCTGAGGATTCTGTTTTAAGACAGTTCCATTTCTCAGGATGCCTCCTACCTTTTGTGGATCTATCATTTAGAAAAATGGTGAATAGCAGTTTAAGCAGCTAATAGCCAATTGCAGTTCCCATTTTTATCTGTGGAAGACAGTTTCTCTGTTAAAATGGTAACAGTCAAATACAAATCTAACCTAACCAGCCATTGGGTGGCACTGTTGCTCCACTGAGTTCTTGATTAACGAACATTTCTCTTATACTAAAAAAAGGAAAAGAAATGAAGCATGATCGTGCCTTAAAGAAAGCAGCATTGTTTAAACAGGACAATTGGCTTTCCTCTGTTTCTTTCAGTCTTTCTATCCGCTAAACACCCTTTGACCCAGGAATGACAAGTATGCTTGAACTCAAATGCCAATATCAAGTGTTTAATAGATGCTAGCTAGAGCCCAGTGTTGAGAAGGATTCTGATGCCCTAGCTAAGACAATGGGGAGAATGTTAGGGATTGATTAACAATGTCTGCTGTGGGTACAGATATTGGAATGGTGACATACTTGCCATTCTTGCTTTAGCCTACATTTTGAACTCTATATACTGAGGACCTATGGTAAGAATAAATTCTGCACTACCATAGGGGATAGTTAGAGAAAATATAAGTGGAATATAAAAAAATGTTAGAGTAATGACAGATGATATGTTGAGGGTCACATTACTGGAGCATATATGACCTGAATTATAAGTGTTCTCTTTTCTTGCCTCACCTAATCTAGCCAGAGTTTTGAAGATTATGAGAAAATGATGTCATTACCACAAGGAGATTAATAGATTCTGGCTGATTGGTGCTAGACGATAGAGGCCAAAAAAAGATGTCTTCATCACAATATCACAAACCTCAAAGCCCAAACTATATACTCATCTTAGAGTTTAAAATGCTGTATTTATTTGATTTCAGATCTATTATGGTTTTAATATTTACCATGAAAGAACTATGACTGCCACATATGTGTGATTCTATGAGTACATGAAACTTTCTCTACCTCCTATAAAAATCTTACAATATTCCTTGACACTGGGGTATTTATCAAATGGGCTATGCAGCAGAGTTTTCTATGATAACGGAAATTATCTATATTTGAGCTGTGCAATAGGGTAAGAATTAGACACATGTGGCTACTGAGCACTTAAAATGTAGCTAGTGTGATTGAGAAACTGGATTTGTCATTTTTATGTAATTTTAACTATTTTGAATGCAAATGTAAATAGCCAAATGTGGCTAGCAGCTATTGTAGTGGACATTGAAGATTTAGCCACTGCAGAAATTATTAATACTGAGATTTGAAGAATACACAGCCTATCAAACCAGATGGCCCTTATACAAGCATAATAATGCCCAGTAAGGATAGTTAAGGTTTATTAAGCATTCACTACATGTATGGCACTGTACTAAACATTTTACATATTTGATCTTCCCAACAACATATGGGGAAAAGCTTTTATAACTATTTTGGAGATGAAGAAATTTATAGCAAAGTAATAAGCACTAAAATAGAGACAGATCCCCAACTGAGATATGTTGGCCCTCTGTGCTGGTTGATAGTCTGGTTTCCTTCCAATGAATATGGTTTAGACATGTATTCATTGTTTATTTAGAAAGGGGGTTGAATCTGCGGTTGGAAAGGGTAGAGGAGGACAGCAGTGGCAGCTTCAGGCCCGCTCTGCGAACAAGAGTCCTCTTCAGAAAGCAGTGTGGTGGCCAATATGTTTCTTGGAAGCCCCATCTTCCTCCCTCCCCTCTAAATAGCTTATGGAAGGATTCCCTCTAACCAAATAGACCTCCTTCCTGGGAGGATTGCTAGCAAATACAATTTCCTCCAACTCATTACATTTTCAGCATTGTTCTAATCTTCTTTATAGATAAGCCTCCTGGGCAATCGCCTATACCTGGCTCTGAGGGGATCATACAGCTAAGGTTCTGTTGTGGCCAGAGGATGGCAAAGCTTTACTCTTTGGGAGGAAATCAGTGATGGCTTCTGGGGTGAACAGAATAATGCCGTCCCCACCAAAGATGGCCACGTCCTAATCCGCAGAACCCATGAATATGTTACTGTACATGGTAAAAAGAATTTGCATGTGTGATTAAGTTAAATATTTTGAGATGTGATGATTTTCCTGGATTACAGCAGGTAGGCCTGGTGTAATCACAAAGAACCTTATAAGAGAGAGGCATGGGATCAGAGAGGAGGCAATGTGATGATGGAAGAGAGAGAGAGATGAGAAGATGCTTTCCTGATGGCTTTTAAGATGGAGGAAGGAGCAAAGAGACAGGGTATCTAGGTGGTGTCAAGAAGCTGGAATAGGTAAGGAAACAGATTCTCCCCAAGAGCTAGCAGACCCATTTTGGATTTCTCATTTCCATAACTGTGAGCTAATAAATTTGTGTTGTTTTAAGTAATTAGTTGCATCAGCAATAGGAAACTAACATGGCTTTTAGGGAGACTTTTGAACAGTCTTAAAGGATTGATGAGCTTTGTCAGAGAGACAGGAAGGGTGTTCCAGACAGAGGAATGAGCAAGTTCAAAGGCACGCAGCTCCCAAAAAGCACTCAGTGCCTGAGAACAGTGTGTATCTCAGGTAGCCTGTAGCTCAGCTGTGTTTCAGGGAAATAAGATGCAGAGCTCTGGTGCCACTCCCACAACTCTGCAGTTCAGGAAAGGGAGTCTTCCAAATTCACAACTGATCCCTAGCATTATGAAACAAATGCTATGGCCAAGCTTTCCTCTTCTGGACCACACGTAGACCTCAGGAGTCTCCTGTGGTTTTGTTCTATGTATTTCTCTTCCCACAGAGATCAAGAGAAAAACCCATAAATATGTGCTACAGGAAACGATGAAGGCTCCAGAGCAAAGGTGGCCATTAAAAAGAAGAAAATAACTTGAAAGAGAGAAAGCTACTTCTGTTACCCTTGTTATTATGTGCCATCTAATCGGCTCTGACTCCAGGTGACCCTACGAATAAGTGATGTCCACAGTGTGCTGCCTTTAACAACCCTACTCAGCTCCTGTAGACTCGTGTCTATGGCTTCCTTTATGGAGTCAATCCATCTCATATTCGGTCTTCCTCTTTTCCTGCTGCCTTCTGCTTTTCCCAACATTATCGTCTTTTCCAAAGAATCCTGCCTTCTCATGATGTGCCCAAAGAAGGACAGCCTGAGTTTTACCATTTTTGCCTCCAGCGACAGTTCAGGCTTAATTTGCTCTGGGACTCACTTGTTCATCTTTCTGGCAGTCCAAGGAATCCATGGATCACTCCTCTAACATCACACTTCAAATGACTCAATTTTTTCCTGCCAGCCTTCTCACTGTCCAGCTTTCCCACCTGTACATAGTAACTGGGGATACGAGGGTATGGATAATCTTGAACTTGGTCCCTAAAAACACTTCCTTAGACTTGGTAATCTTTCCTAATTCTTTCATTCTTTCATTGCTGCCCTTCCAAGTCTCAGTCTACTCTTGGTTTCTGGGCTGCAGTGTCCATTTAAATTGATGACTGAACCCAGGTAAACAAAGTCTGTTACCTTGGATAGAATTTTTTGCTAGCATTAGGAAGTGAACGAGAAGAGAGAAAATGATCAATTTCAGATTGGACAAAGTCTCCTAAAGGAAATCTTTTTTACCCTTATAATGTATCTTGTCCTTTTTTCACATTTATGTATGTTTTCTAGTGGGATAGTGAAGAGTAAAATTAGTTAAGTGATTTTTTTCTTAAGGAAAACCTTTTTTCCCTTTTGGAAAACTTTTTTGATAATCCAGCTGTCTTGGGGGAGAAGCAAGTTCTACAAACCTGGATGCATGAGCCCCAAGTTTTCAGAAGCATATGAAGGGGCTCAAGATGCAGGGAGAAGATGAACAGAGAGGAGGCCAAGAGGAGATTTTACACTTCACGATGTAGACTTCTTGTCCCTAGACATCATCAGGGAAGAGTCCAAATGTCATGGAATATTTGGTGGGTTTCTTGTAGCACCTGGTGAACGTAGTGAGCTCTACATCTGAGATTCTTCTGGAGACAAACAGAAAGCAAGTACAGACACAAGCAAACAGGCCCCATGGACAGTTAGGTTTTTGCAACATTTGTGATTTTTACACTTTATCCAGTGACTTCTCTCTGCATCCAAACACCATCTCTAGTTTGTTCAGAGCTCCTAGGGAATTGGTTGGTAAACAGGGCAGGGGCTCAGGTGAAGTGAGGGAGGTGAGTGAAGCACTTGCCTAGCATGCAAAATTTAAAGGACACAAAAAATTCAGTAGTTAGGATAAATGATATTTAAATACAATACTTTTAAAAATAGAAATTAATGTGAAAAAATCCATAGTGCCATGCTCAAGTCTGAGGCAAAATGAAAAATCGGTAACACTGACCCTGTCTTTCTTTTAAAGTTTTGACGTCACCATGAATTTTCCATTAACTTTGATTTCTTAAAAAACAGTGCAATAAAATATTCTGTATCTTGATTGTTGAGTTTTTTGGCATCTCCTGTCATGGATGCTAGATGGTCAATAGCAAGCAGGGAGGTAGGAGGCCGAGAAAATTAAGAGTAAGGATTCACCACCTAAATTTGGTAGGTTTTCTAAACTTTATTATATATCAGCTGAGTATGGTAGGTAAGAACTGATTCTATTAGCCTCGTTTGATGAGGAGAACAAGGCACAGTGTGGTAAAACGTTTTGTGTGATGAGTCAGTGCTAGAACGATGTCTTAATTCCCAGTTCTATATTATTCTTGCCACAGTTTGGGTAATTTCTTGGCTGACATTTATGATTTCCTTCTCTCTTTCTTTTATTACTTTATTTTCGTGGCTGTTTCTAGTTTATATAAGAGTGGGAATGTGTAAGGATGTGAATTTAATTGTCTTTTTTCTTATTTGCCGATGTTACTCTCACTCATATGTAAAAGCAGAAAAACAATTGCTGCACCATTGCTTTGCTATTTGCACTATTGCTTTTTTTGGGGAAAAAATTCTTGCCTACGTTTAGTCCCAACATCTAAACACAAGAGCTGATAGATTCTGGTAGAAGTCATCATTTACATTTTGATTTAATTATAGTTTAATTGGGATATCTTCCATCGGCATTTTTTTATTTTATTTTTATGGATAAATGATTCAGTAATGAATTATAGATAGATAGATACAGATAGATGGATGGATAGATAGATAATGAACAGTGGTATGTGTTAAATGTCTCAATTTAAATGAAGGTTACTTTTTGTTTTTCCCAAAGTATTGCCTACTTATAAAATATCAAACATTAGCTAGCAAATGCTGTATTTATGGATGAATTTGGGGCAATTTTTATTATTCATACTTAATATTACCTTCCCATGATCTAATTTTTAATGTACGATTCAGTCCTGATAAATATAAAAAAAAAGTAAAAATAATAAGAGGAGAAATTGCTTTAATGCAGTAGCATATGAGGGTCAAACTGTTTATTTTTCTTTGCCCATAATGCGAATGCTTCAGATAGCTGAACTCCTGCTGGATGTGTAATGATGAGGAACCTTTGGACTGAGCCTATGAAGACACAAACAGTCTTCACAGAGACTAAGTAGGAAAGACCCTATGACTCACGCATGCTGGGCGTGTTCAGAAGATGACAATGTGATCATAGGTCAAGGAGAGGAGGAATAGATATGCCATCGAGGAAGATGACAGCTGGGAGATATGACAAATCCCAAGTAACTAGCCAAAAGGCAATGAATGGGAGAATCCACCTCTAGAATCTGGCTTTGGGTTTAGGACCATGGGCACAAGCTGCTGGCGAGATAACAGACCCCCTTTACACAGAATCTGTTTACCTGCGACAGTGGGGTACTGATTGCCTTGGATCTAGAAGAAACTAAATGTTTGTGTCATGTTTGCACTTCACTTGAAGTGGCACAGCACAGTGGTTAAGGACACTGAGTGCAACTGGAACGTCAGCTCTTTTACTAACCAGTTGTGCCTTTGGCTAATCCGCCTAACTTCTCTAAAATGAGAGTGGTGACAGTAGTTACCTCACAGTGTGGTGATGGGCATTAATTGAGATAATAGACTTAGAGGATCTTCCGACAGGGTAGCCAGAGTGATATTCTAAAACATCAACCACATTACATAGACACAAGGCCCCTCTGGAGCTGACTCTTGCCTGGCTGACCTGACTATGAGCACTTCCCTTCTTTCACCGTGTTCCAGTCCCTCTGGCTTTTTAATTTTTTTCTGTTTCTTGTACACACAAAATCATTCCTACAGCAAAAATCTTATGCTGACTGTTTCTTCCTCTTGAATATTCTTCTTCCAGCTGTTTACAGAGGCCTCCCCTGACTGCTTAACTAAAATGCAGTCTCTCTCCACCCCAAAGTGATCTCCTATTCCTTTACCCTATCTTATTGTCCCCACAGCACCTGCCACTATCTGAAATTGTCTATTTCTTTCTAAGAGAGAAAGAAATTTATTTTCTGTCACTATCCCCTTTGCTTCTTTAGTCATGTAAGCTCTGTGTGAGCTTAGACTTCACATGGGACCTTGTCTGTCTCATTCGACATAGGATGCCCAGTATTTAGAATAGTGTCTATAAGTAGGCACTCAGTTAAAACTGTATTGAATGACCGAATGAATGAGCACAAAGTTTATTGTTCAAACAAGACTGTCTCTTATTTGTTTCTGTGTTGGTGATACTATTTACACAAACGAGATGGCAAATTTGAGCCTTGTAAGTGTTGTTCAGTGGCTTTGCTCAGTGTAATTCCTCCCTGAGGTCCAGGGGGTAAGGTCCTTTTTTTCTGAGGATTAGAGGACTATTTGCTTTTACTGCCTGGAGTATGTCCTGTCACAGTTGATCATTTGAACTTTCATTGTATTCAAGTGCTGATGCGGCATTTAAGATCTTAATAGCAAAAGTAAAAAGAATATTTACATAGTTCATAAAAGGACACCCTATGCTTCCTTTCTGCATTTTACAGCACCTCATCACGGTGGAGAGTGGATTCAGTGATGCACTAAGTTTTATATTATCTCCAACTTGCACCACAGTTAAATGACCACCCTGGCTTTAAAACTTCTTGAAGCAAATCACCCATTGCCACCAATACTAAGATGAAACTTCTTTTTTAAATCTTAATAAGTCCCCCAAATGTTATGCAAATTGAAAAATACTCCTGTCAAAAGACTGTCAGATAACACCTCTTATTCCCAAGGACTATTTGTAAGCATACAGAAACATCCAGAAAGAAGTAATAAATTGTTCTAGTGCACTGTTCTGGCAGCCATTAATAAATCAATATGAAGGGGAGTTCTGAAGGGCAAAATGTTGCTGTCGGTGGGTGTCCGATTTAATTTTACTCTAAATTAATATTTCGAATATGATAAGTGAGCTGGCAGGAACAGATTTCATGATTAATTCTATGGAGTCAAAAATGCTTTGATGGCATTTTAATAGCTCCTCACTGATCTAAAAGTGCCTGAAACAGGCTCACGTGGGTAAGCTCACAAATTGCATGATAATGTGGATCCCACCCAAGGAGGAGATTTACTTTTTATTTTCAAATCTCTGGCGTACCTTGGGATAGACGTGTTTTATCATGCAGGCAGAGACGTTTTTATAGCATTGTGAGCCATGGCTGAATGATGCATGTGGAATAAGTGAGCAGAAAGTGCCATTAGAACCCTCCTGTAAGTCCTGCCTCCCTGAAGCCACATAAATCAGCTTTCAATGGAATCATTGCTCCCCTCAAGATGAGGATTCCTAAAATGAAAAAATTCTATTTCAAAAGAACCAGTAAGATACATACAACCTGAGCTCATGGATGGGAAACAAGAACAGAATCTGAGCATTTACTTTGGGTTCAACACTGACCTATAACTGTTGCTAGCATGATAGGCTTATGGTTACGTGAACTGGGATGGCTACCACTGAAATTTTGCTAAAAGTTTATTGAGCACATTAAGAATTTTGCTACATGATGTGACATGAAGGATACAGGCAACAGAGTCTCTACACTCATGGAGTTTATATTCCAGCGTGTGAGGAAGATATAATAACACCACATACGGAAAGGCTGAACGAAGGATTAAATAAGTGCTTTGGGATCTTATGGGAGGACAGAATTAGCTCTGTCTGGGGACTTCTGTGCTTCTTCTCATTCTTAAAGAATGAGTAAGACTTTGATGGGAGTGCACAGGTATTTTAAGCAGAGAAAATGAAGGGGAAAAGCATAAAAGGGTGAAAATTCTTGGCATGTTTGAAGAATGATAGGTAGTTCAGTATGACAAGAGCACGGGGGTTAGGGGACAAAAAGAGGCAAGACTGGAAACTTAGTTTGAAGCCAATGAAGGGTTTTAAACGTGATGTTAAAGTGAGCCGTATTCTTGGGCAGAGAAGAATCAGAAATGGCTTCTTGAGGAAGTAGGATCATGATATACACTTTAGAAAGAATACTGCGGAAGCCATGATTATGTTGGGAATTACACTGAAGAAATCGGAGTTTCATCCCTAACCCAGATTTCTGCTCCTCCTGGGATTAGAGGTCCCATTACCTAATATATCTGGAAGAGTAATTTTGTGGGGAGGCTGATAAGTTTCAGCTTTGGCTAAATTGCATTTCATGACCCTATAGGACATTAGAGGGACCTCAGAATTCATTAGCAATGCAGATGTATGGATGTGAGCTCAGATGAGATGTCTTGGTTGTAGATATAGGTTGGAGATCACCAGCTTGGATGAGATCATGCAGGTAGAGTGGGCAGAGTAGGAGAGAAGACATCGTGGTCTGAGCCTTCAAGAACATGAACATTTAGGGATGAGCTGGAGAAGAAAAGATCCCAAACAGAAGGAAATCAAACATGAGGCAGCATTTCAAAAAATAAGGACCAGCAGGGTTAAATATTATCTAGGAGTCAAGTATGAGAAGGACTAAGACCTGTCTATTGGAATAAGCCACAAAGGGAGTTAGGTGGTGGCACACCCATAAAGGTTTGATATAAGTGGAATCTAGACAATAATAAGTAAAAGAAAGTGTGGGAGTTAAGAAGTTGTGAATATAGACAATTTTTTCATTATTATGTTAACCTTTGATCAAAAATATTGAGTCTCCTCCTCACCAGAAGAAAATCCAAACTTGTTACTTTCATATTCAACATTTTTAAAGCCTTTAGCTTAAGTACAGTGTTTTGGGAATAAGCTAAAGCTGAACTGTCTGTGGTCACCACGTGTACTCTTCCTTTCCCTCAAATGAGGGGTGCCTCATGCATGAATTGTGGTCCTTCCTGCCTTGTGAAACTGTGGGTGCTATAGACAGTTATTAAAGTGGAAAGAAATTTCTCTCCCTTAGCAATCATTTTTACATCTACTAAGGGTCCCTTGACTTGAAAGAAAGCTCCTCATTGTCATAATCAATCAGTGTTTATTAAAGAGTTCATGGAATTACTTGCAAGACCCAGTAGGAGAAAATAAAGAATTGGGACTTAAGTTTGACTTGATATGTGGGGTTTAAAAAGAAATTTCTTATCCTTAAATCATCAAAGTTGTCAAACCAGACTATGTGAGAGAGATTTCCTTGACATTCATTTTCTTATTTTCTTGAGAATTTTTTTTGTTGTTCTATGTTTTAAACAGTTTAATTTTCTTTTGTCTTGAGCTGAACATTAAAGATTTGGAGATTTGTATTCATGTTTGAGAACTTTGGTTGTAAACTTAGATTAGAGCATTTTATAATATAAAATGTCACCAGCATATTGATCATTATTAGTTCAAGCTCTCCATTTTACTTTAAAAAGAATATTTGTTCTAGAGAATTCTATAGGGAACACCTCCT
This sequence comes from Equus quagga, assembly GCF_021613505.1. Classification (NCBI taxonomy): domain Eukaryota; kingdom Metazoa; phylum Chordata; class Mammalia; order Perissodactyla; family Equidae; genus Equus; species Equus quagga. The sequence continues at coordinate 58,571,409 of NC_060273.1, read as the reverse complement.
AGTAAGCCTGGATCCTCCTCATAGGTATACCAAAACTTACATTACAATTTTCTTCCATTAACTTCCAGACAGGTCACAAACACTACCAAATAAATGTTCTAGCATTCAAGTGTGTATCTTGAGGCTCCCAATGTGGAGACGTGTCTTGGGACTAAAACTAGTCTTTATGAGAATGTGTTGTCTCTTCTATGTGGATAAATAAAAATAATAAAAGGGAAATGATAAACCAATTCCTTTATTTAGATTGTTTTGAATATAGGCTAAACTTTGAAGTTGGAGATACACTCATTCATCTTTATAGCTCACCAATGCCACAGCAAACATGAAGGAAAAGCATTCGCATGTTTGCTGTTTTTCCTAGAAGTCTATGTAACATTTAATTTATTTGATGGTTGAGTAAAATGTGGGTAAATGCACATTTGCATTTTTTTTGTTTTTTTACGTGGGAGTCTGTTTTTTTTATAGGGAGGAAAAAAGAAAAGCTAACAGCTTTGATTAGGTCACCCACACTTAATTTTCTTTTAATCTGTTCACTTATTTGTTACCTTTTTCTTTCTTTACCTTTGCCATTTCAAATTACACATCAGTGACGTTTAAGATCATTTATTCTGCATTGGCATTAAACTTTGGCTATTAATATTCATTGAGATCCTTGAAAATTGATTAGTAATTAAGTTCCAAAGACTTATCTGTGAAGCTGTTCATTCACTCTTCTTTTGTTTAATAGTCTTCATGTACATAGTATCATTCACTTATTTTCTCACTCCTCTCTCAAGGATCTCCCAACAAATTATTGCTTAACAAACTCATGTATTTTTGGCTTCACTGGCATTTCTAAGCTGTGTAGCTATGAATCTCATATCTAAGTTTGTAAATTAATGGGTAAGGGAAACATCCAGGCTCATATGAATGAATCTCTTTTTGTGTGCTTTAGATCTAACAAAACTGAAGTTTAAAGATGAAACCTGTTTTGAGGATCAGATGTTCATTTATGTTGGCTTTGCCGGTTGACAAATCCTGCCTGAGATGCAAGTAATGTAGGGTATGTTCCAAGTCTTCAAAATCATTTTGATGACTGAGATTTCTCCATCCAAGCTAATAAATTCAAACGTTATATACAAGACACTAAACCCAGCCACCTCCATCTGGCCGTTAGCCATGTGGAATACTTGTTTCTTCAGTTTTCCAAAGTTGTTCAGACTTAGAGACGCTGTCTTTTCCTAGAAAGGTCCACAAGAAACTGAAATGTCAAACCAGAATGCTAATTTGTTAATTTACCTGGAGAAATAGAGCTATCAGGAGGTCCAGATATTGTTCTAACTTAGCACATTCTCCCCTTTAGGCCTTGGGGTATCAGGATAGACTTCACAATCATCTCGCAAAATTGCATGAAAAATTGTATGTGCATATGCAAACCTGTTTTTCCCCCCCTTGTTGAGAGGGCCACGGCTTTCTTTGAATCTCGAAGAACCCATGCAGTAGGCGAACTGCAAATGAAACCAAATTCTTGAAGATTTCTTGACAAGCATAGAACCAGAAAAAAGGAAAGTCATCAGAAAAGGTAAATCTTTAATGGTACTGCCATTATATAGTACACTTTCCGGGGCAGACAGGACCCCTGTGCCCAGCAGGGTTCCTCCTCCCCAGACAGGCTTTCATGTGTACCCCAAGTGTTTGGTTTTGAGGTATATCTTCTCTAAGGCTTCCATCGCTGATCAAGTTCTCTTCTGTTCCAAAGTCTTTCTTGAGGTATGTTGCCATCCTTAATCGAGTTAAATTCAATTTTTTCAAGCCTGAGAACTCTTCCATATGTTAAAGGTGATGTTATTAGCTGATCTATGTTATATTGGTTTTATATTTTCAATTTCAGAGGACAATCTTTATTGTCTTATTTATACAATTTGGCAGTTAGGTGAAGACAAATCATTATAATCTCAAGGTACTGGCGGCATGAATATCAAGAGGTTTATTCCTTTAGATTTGGAGGCAGCTCCTGTTGTAATTCATTTATCCTTGAAGGAAAAAAATCCAGCTTTGATCAACTCTACTTCGCATTTTGAATTTATCTATCCAATTCTTCCTTGAACAGTCATGCCAGATGATTGTCAAGTTTGGCCTTATAGATTCACTCTACTTTATGTTTGTATTCTGCTTTATTAACTTCTGATGTCTGAAAAATTTTTTCCTCCTACTTTCATCGGGTTTATTATGCCATTCTCTTCTCTCTTCCTGAGATAATGTTTGATTTCTTAGCATTCGGCCTTTCTTCTTTTCTATTATACGTATTTAAGGTTATACATTTTCTCAGAGTATGGTTTTAGCTACATCCCATATGTATTAATATGCAGTATTTTTATTATCATCAAGTCCAAAATATTTTCTAATCTCAATTATATTTTTTCTCTGATTTAAGGATTATTTAGTTAATTTCTTAATTTCAAACATATAAGAAATTTGTAGTTATCTTTGAACTAATTTCTAAGTTTCATTGTGGTTAGAGATTATGCATGTAGAATTTCAATCTTTTGAAAGTTTTTGAGACTTGTTTAATATTTCAACATATGTAGGTTTACAAAAATATAGCCTGTGTACTTGAAAAGTATATCTTACAGTTGTTGGGAGCAGATATTTATCCGTAGATCAAGAATGTTAATAGTAATCAAATCTTCTCTATCTCTGTTCACATCCTTTGCTGCTGCTTCTATCAATTACTGAGAGAAATATTAAAATCTCTTAAAGTGACTGTCAATTTGTTTATTTGTAGGTCTGCCAATTTTTGCTTTATAAATTCTCCAGATTATGATATCAGATGCATCTAAGTCTAAAATTTTAAATCTTCCTGATGAATTAAAACTTTTGTCATTATGTGGCGAAACTCTCGTCACCAATAATGATTTCTGTTTTAATATGTATTTGTTCATTATTGGTATAGTCATCTTGGGTTTCGTTCCGTTATTATTTAAAAGATCTATCTTTATTCTATTTTATATTTCTACTTATATGTCTGCTTTCTTAGGTTTTAGAAAAAAGATATAATTTGGATTCTTTAATTTTGCAATTGTCTTTTAACTGAACATTTATCCATTCATACTTACTGTAATTGGTAATATTTTATTATCTGTCTCTTTAAACATGACAGACACGTTGTTCAAACCTATATCTGATAATTACAGTATCTAAATTGCTTACTAGTTCTTTACAATATCTGTTGTTTCTGCTGGTTTTCTGTCATGTTGCCTTGTTTCTTCAGATCTAATCATCTTAGACTGCTTGATAGCCATTGCCCTTGAAAATTATTTGTGGTGTTCCCTCAAGTCTAATGATGTATCTACATACCTCCAGAATGACTCTGCCCTGCTCTAGCCACCACCATGTCAGGGCTGGTGTTTCCTTGGCTGACTCAGGCTATGTATTGTCTTGGTTACAAATGCCCACAGTTCTAAGGGATTTTTTCTCCTTCCCTACTTTTTTTCTTTTCTCCTGCTTTGCTCAACACCAAAGGAAACATTTTTAACTCTTGTTTCCAGAGGGATGGTTGATCCAAATAACCTAGCCTGCAAGAGACGGAAGCCTGCAAATTCTTCTCAATGTTTCAAATATATGTGAACAGTTAACTTAAAGAATAAGATGCTAGCAGATATATTTTGGTGGAAGAGTGTGCAGGGATAAAGGTTCAGAATTGAAGTAGAATCTCAAGAGCCGAGAATCTCAAAGTCAAGACAAATAGCAAGCAGTTTTCATCCACTCGAATTCTCTGAGTTTTAAAATAGCACTGTAGAGGACTTAATTTCTTTCTTTTCCTTTTATTCTGATTAGTCACTAAAAACCTGGGGCAGGAATGGGGAAGAGGAGGGTGTTGTTTAACTTCCCAGGTCACATTATTTTCTTCTTTTATGTTAATAAAAATCAGAGTTTCATCAAAATTAAAAATCACACATGTGTATTTCATGACTTCTCAACCTCAGCACTATGGACATTTTGGGCTGGATAATTCTTTGTTTGGAGGGCTGTCCTGTGTTAACGATGTTTAGCAACATCCCTGTCGTCTGCCCACTAGATGCTAGAAGAACCCTCCACTCGAAGCTGTGACTGCTAAAAATGTCCCCAGAGATGTCAAATGTCCTCATTTGGGGGGAGGGACAAGATAGCCACCAAGTGAGAACCAATATATCCTAATATTAAATAAGTGAGTTTTTGTAGGAGAGTGAAGGTTGGTTTCTGTCTTATATTTGTAAAAAACAACCCTTGCTTTAAGTGAAATTGACCAGTTTTTAAATTTACAACCTGAACTGTGAAAATCATAGGATTCTCATTTGCAATGATATTTCTCCAGGGAACATGTACCTGGTTTTTCCTTAATTGTTGAGAGGATCATTGAACTCATTCAAAGTACCTTAGGTTGTCCTTCCCGTAAATTGTGACCCTTCCTCAAACTCCAGGCCCTGTGCTTGGTTCACTGACTCAACAGCCACTCATGGTCACTAAGTGCAGAGCATGGTGCCAAGTGCTGAGCATGCTCAACAAAGCTGAACACTTGTCCAAGTGGGTGTGCTTGCTGCAATTTTCTGCTGCTTTATTGCATAAGTTTTAGTCAAATGGTTAAGAGAATGAACCAGGAGTCTTTCTGCCTGGGTTTGAACCCTGGTTCTGCCATTTACTAGCTTTGTGATTGTGACCATAGGACATAATCTCTATAAGCCTCAGTTTTTTCTTTATAAAGTAGAAATAATAATGATATGTATCTCATGAGGATAAAACTAAGTAATTATTACAGTGTTTAGAACTAGTTACTGCTATATGAATGGCAGCTATAATATTTATTATGTCTGCTTTTTAACCTCTCTTATGTCAGCTGAAATAACTTGTTTTCTGTATATTTGTTAGGACCTTATCATTAAAATAGAAATCATGTAAACAATTGCAACCATTTAAATGATAAATATAAAATTATCATATAAATTATTTTTATATTTTAAAATTATAATTTGTGAACTATGGAATATATGTTATAAGTATGACATTGGATGCTTTATTAATTGTTAAATATAGGACTACTTTGAACTAATAATTTTGTTGCAAGATTAACATTACATCTTAAAGTGAAATATTTTGGAATATTTGTAAAAGTGAAATTGATATTTGCATTATATGAAACTGTTTTGAAAATTTTCTTTCAATTTGCCAAGTTTTTTAAATTAATATATCAAAGTTACACAAAAGGCCAGGAAGAATTTTATAAATACTTCAATTTTAAGAATAACATTTTGTGATCTTTTTCTCATATGCTATTGAGACACTTATTATCTTGGATCCTAAAATCAGATAGAGAAAAGGCAAACATTTCTGTAAGGTTTCCTCACATTTATAAAACGCTCTCTAATCTGAATAGTGTACCACTGGATACGGCAAATGATGAGATAAGCACATCCCATGAGTCTAATGCTACTTCTATATTGCTAATCTTTTCAAACAGAAGGTATGTTTCTCTTCCTAGGACTTAAAGCAGGCTTAAAAATATTTCTACTCTCACTTCTAGTTTTAACATATTGGAATAAAAACTGACAGTTCCTGACTTGTTGTACAAAAATTTTAGGAGAAAAACAAAAAATACAAGTGCCTATTTAATGAAACCAGAAGTCAAACAACGTTTGAATAGATCAGGAAATACTACCAAGTGCAGTAAATATCACAGATAGCTGTGAGATAATGGTGAGAGAAGACGAAAATGGATGCAGGACTCAGACAAAGCCAAAAGTGTACTGTTCTCTGAAGTAAGGTGCATGCCCTGTAACAACAAAACCCCTTATGAACAGGAAGGACATGATGAAATAATGCCAATATCCACTGTTAGCACAGAGTCTCAAGAAGCTAGCTGAGTTTGAACAGGAATCACAGGGACTTACCAATTTTCAGGAAGTAGTGTATCAATGAATGGAGGAATGAGGAGAGAAATCTTGCATTGTGAGAAGTGCCACACTGCCAATATGGGGTTGTTGGGAAGAAGTAAATATTAAAGGAATTCACAGTATGGTCTTAGTACATAGGATCTTCTGCTATCTGTAACATGGCCCTGGCCTCCTTTCCCCAGTGAATCTCCTTTAAGCAGATGCTCTAAGTAGTCATGTCACTAAAAGAAACCATAAGAATGACCTTTAATATAAATAAAAGTTGTCTATATGAAGATAATGGGAGAAAATATGAAAAAAATAAAAGGAAAAAATGACAGATGAATAATATTCATTATAAACATGTTGTGATGGGACATGTAAAAATTGTGAAGAAATATATTTATATTAAAAATTATGGCATCAATCAATAATATAAAATAAAAATCCAAAATAGATTTTCAAGAGGGAAGATAAAAATATGTCCAGACAATAGAAAGAGATTAAATGTAAGCTGGTGGAGCTTGGGAAACAAAAGGAAAGGGGGAAAAATCACAAAGACAGATTGAAAACAGTGCAAAGAAGAGATACTGCTGAAAACTTATGAAGTACAAAGACCACAGAGTCAAGTGAAACAAACAAATAAAATGGAATAGAACAAAGAGTTTTTAAAAACATGTTCGAGAGAAATTTATAGATCTTGAGCATAGGCAAAGGAGATGCAACATTTTTAAAATTGGTGTTCTGGAAGAAAAGAGTAAAAATAATGGGGCAGGAAAAAATATATGTCTATTAGAGAAAAACCTTTTTTAAATAAAAGAGGACTTAAATTTATAGTTTAAAAGGTTAAAATGTGTATCAGAAAATGTTTATCTAGAAAAACTAATACTAAGACCTATTGGATTTTAATGAGAAAGAACAAATCCTTTAGGCAATCAGACAAAAGATTGAGTCACAAATTGGGGAAGAAAGTAGTGAGTAATCAGATGTGCCTCATACTCCCCATGGCAAATCTTAACGCCAGAAGTCAGAGGTGCAATGTCTAAAAGCCCACAGAAGGCAAAATGTGCCCCAATGATTTTATGTCCATCTACAATGTCACGCAAGTATAAATATAATTAAAAACTTATTTGAATTTTCAAAAACTCAGGGACTATGCATTCCATGAGTACGTATTAAAAAATACGTTCTCAAGGAAAAACCTAAGGCAAAGATAAAATTAATGAAGAAATTACAGTAAAATACTGCTGGTGAGCATTGAATCCATTTAATTCTAGGACTAAGTGTAAAGAAGTGTGGAGATCATGGTTACAAAACAGAATGTAAATGTTAGAAATCCTAACAAGATGCATAGTTATCTTAGCATAGCTGACCTGCGGAGGGGATGGTGGAGAAGATGGTGATCAGAATACTGATTTCCTCGGTTTTTATAGAGGTAGTATAGTACAGCAAATGGTAGTCAAAAATCAAATTTGAGACTAAGCAATCAAAGGATGGAGCTATAAGTATATTTAAAAGTTTAAAGGTAAACATGAAGAAAAATATTATCTACTAAAATTGAGTACAAGAGAGTTTGGAAAAATAGTAAATCTTTCATTATACATGTGAGGAAGTAGTAAAAATTACCTTAAAAATAGTAAATATTGTCATATACTTAATATGATATAAACCTGTGTTGTAAAAGTAAGGATTAGTGTTTATAGTTATAAACTTTGTATTAGCTATAAACTTTAAAAATCATCAGAAAAAAATTATAAAACAAAAATTAACAAAAATATTCATGAGAACTGAAAGCATAACATAAAATTTACTGATACATATATTCTATCAAAAAATGTAACTTCACAAAATTTAGCTATTAAAATGAAAAGATGCTCCAATTACATCAAAAGAAAATTAATCTGTAAACTATATATAAAAAAATATAAAACCAACTGCTTCAAAAGATTAAGAATAAAAAGATGACCAAAGATATTCCAAGCCAAGGCAAACCAGAAAGCAGTGTTGAGATGTTAATATCAAAACAAATTGAATTAACACGTTATCCCCCTGCCAGAAAAAATCACTGAAGAGAGTCAATGAAGGGCACCTAATCATGAAATAAGGTTTAATATAAATGAAGATGTGTCAGTTGTGCAAATCTACATATTAACTACCGAATCATCAACAGTAATGTAACAAAAGTTACAGGAAATACAAAGAACAGTCAGGAGCACATTAAGATCATATCATTTTAATTTGCTTGTCTTATTCTGACATACAAGTGATCAAAAAATAAGTAAGGATATGAGAGATCTAAATCACATAACATTTAATAATATAGATCTAATTGATTTTCATAGGACTTTATACCCAGAAATCTAAGAACATACTTTCTTTTCAAATATACAATGAAACAATCATAAAAATTGATTTTATATTAGGCCTTAAAGAAAAAAAACCTGAGTGTTTAAAAAAATAAAGCAAAAATTCTTTGATCACAATATAATAAAGCTAAAAAGTAATAACTTTACTTACCAGATAAAAGAAAAACCACATAAAAATTAAGAAAATTAAAACTCCCTCAGTAAATTTTTTGGACCAAGCAATTGAAACTGCTTCAAAGAAGCAACTGAAACCAAGATTACAGAATATCTAGAAAATAATGATCATGAAGATATCACATGGGAAATAGCAAAAGCCATGCTCAGATGAGAACTCACAGCCCTGCACACATGCTCACACAAAAAATAAGTAAGATAAAAATCTAATTGGAGAAGTTAGAAATAAACAAGATAGCTATAGAGAAAGCAAAAGAAAGAGAGTAATAAGCATAAATGTCAAAATTAATTAGGCAAAAACCATAATGTAGAGAAACATTTAACTGAAGATAAAACAAATGGAAAAGCAAAATAAGACATGGAGAAATAACACAAATGGAGGTGAAAGTAACAGAAGTATAAAGAAAGAACTTTTGTTAACATGAAAGGGCAAAAAGAACAATGGAAAAAAATCTTAAACTTCTGTAGCTTTAAAATACTAAGAACAGATCTAGTCAAACAGATAAATAAAAACAGGTAATAAAATAATTAACAACATAAAACAGGTAAAAAAGTAGTCATGTTTTCTGCCTCAGAATTTTTCTCTGCTTTGAGATAAAAATAATATGTCATAGCCTTTGTAATATTTTATTTGTGTTGCCATCTGCAATTTGCAAGGTTAAATTTTAGTATTTTCTTTTTGAGATCTTACCAGTGTTATGAATAAACTGACAAATTATATATATATATATGTATATGTATATCAGACAGAGAAATGGCCTGTAATACTACCATTTGTATCCACGCTCTGCAAGCTCTTGTATTACACTATTTCTAGGGCTGTTAGACATCTCACATCCCACTGATGGCTCCTCAGCATCAATTTACAAATAATTCTAAACTATAACTTTAGCACCAAATGGATCCATTTTCTATTCAGTATTACCATTTATACTTAAGGTGACCGTAAATAATTATCCTGGGACAACAGGTATAAATGGAGACTGTCCTGGTTTACCATCCCATCCTGCTCACTTTACTTTCAAAAATATCTTCACTTGTTTGATAAATGATGTGATCATTCCATTCATAACACTGCTGATCAGATAAAACCACACACTGAAAACTGGAGAAACTCCTTACACCTTACTGTCACCTCATTAATTGAGATTGGAAAATCCTTCTTCTGTATGCTGCCACACTCTGCACTTCTACCCATGGCAGACATAGTAAATCAGCCACAGACTCTTTTCCACCTATCTTACACTAAGTTTCAAAATCCTATTCAACACACCATTTTAAACAACTACTCTTGGTCAAAGATGACATGAGTTTTCGGGGCTGGCCTGTGGGCATAGTGTTTAAGTTCATGCATTCTGCTTCAGTGGTCCAGGATTTGTGGGTTCAGATCCTGGGTGCAAACCTACACCACTCATCAAGCCAGGCTGTGGTGGTGACCCATATACAAAATAGAGGAAGATTGGCACAGATGTTAGCTCAGCGACAATCTTCCTTACCAAAAAAAACAAAAAGATGACATGCGTTTAGAAATTCTTTTGTCATCCTTGTGTGATATATTATACTCTACTATAATATCTTCAGTTAAATGGGGTTTAGTCCAGGCTATTTAAATCAAAGTATTTATTGAAGCCATACCACATTTGAGGCTTTAAGAAACTAATTTTATTATTGATTTTACTTTAGATATTCAAAATTAAGTTTTGTTTTTATCAAAGGATATACATAAACTTTAAAGTACTTAAGTATACATATAGTTTTATCAAGTATATGCATATAATTTTTCTATAAGACATTTTATGAAAAATAACCTACGAGATCTAGCATTCTGAGAGTAAACATTTGCTTCACTTCCTCTCGTCTCCCTCTTCTCATTAAGATACCCCACGCTAACTGTGCTTAGCGTCCCTCAGAAAGATTTTTTCTTTTACCCTCAGAAGAGAGTAGACCTCTAGTTTCCTGCTGGAGTAGGGGAGATCCGGCAGTTAACTGCTTCATAAGCAGCTTCCTGTTTTGTGTAACACCTTCATCACCACTCCCAGGATTATGTGGTGTAACCAATTCCTGAGCTTTTGCAGTTGTGAAGTATAAGTTAAGTTGGTTTGTAGATTTCTTCCTTGGCAGCTTAGTAAGCAAGTAATTCTATGTCACTTACCATCATTTATCTGCCTTTTAGTTTCCAAAGTGTTGGGGCGTCCTCCCCCATTCCCATTATCTTTATCTTTATGGCTTTAGGCATTAAAAATCATTTGCTGTCTTTCTATTGGTTCTTGGAGAAAAACAGAGATGAAAGTGTGTATTCAATCTGCCTTCTTACCTGTAAATCTCAACCTTGATTTTTAAACTTTTTTAAAGGTGAGAAACCCTTTTAAAAGTACAGAAGGGGGCCATTCTGGTGGGGTAGTGGTTAAGTTGGCATGCACGTCTTTGGCAGCCTGGGTTTCACAGGTTCAGATCCCCAGTGTGGACCTAGCACTGCTTCTCAAGCCATGCTGATGTTTATTGGATGCCACATAAAATAGAGGAAGATTGACACAGATGTTAGCTCAGCGACAATCTTCCTCAAGCAAAAAGAGGAAGATTGGCAACAGATGTTAGCTCAGGGCCAATCTTCCTCACAACGACGACAACAACAAAAAAGTACAGAAGGTTAAAATGTAAAACAGATATAAGTAGGGATGGCCTGATTTTAGGGGGAGAGTTCTGGACATAATCCTGCTTTATATGTTAACAACCTCTATCCTTTCCTTACTATCTCTAAAAAGCTTCTATGGGCTAAATGTAATTTATGTATTTCAAATCAGTAATTTTCAAAAATAAGTTAGCAAATTACCAATAACTTTAAACAATTTATAGTTTAGTAGGACTAGTAAAATAAGCACGAGCATATTTATAATATAAGATAGAGTAATATTAAATCTCATTAAAGAGTGAAAAATAAATGATACATAGATTCAATGCAATCTTGATAAAAATCTCAGCAAGTTATTTCTTGGATATCAACAAACTGATCTATAGTTTAAATGGAGAGGCAAATGACCCAGAATAGCCAACACAGTGTTGAAGGAGAAGAACAAAGTTGGAAGACTGACACTACACAAATTCAAGACTTGCTATAAAACTATAGTAATCAAGACACTGTGGTTTTGGTGAAAGAATAGACAAATAGATCAATGGAACAGAACAGAGAGCCCAGAAATAGACCCACATAGATCTAGTCAACTGATCTTTGACACAGGAACAAAAGCAATACAATGGCATCAAGATAGTCTTTTCAACAAATCGTCCGGGAACAACTGGACTTCCACATGGAAAAAAACATAACCTAGACACAGACTTTACACTTTCACAAAAACTAACTCAAAATGGATACAGACATAAATGCGAAAGGCATAACTATAAAAATCTTAGAAGATAACATAGGAGAAAATCTAGATGACCTTGGGTTTAGCGATGCCTCTTTAGATTTAACAACAAAGGCACGATCTATGAAAGAAATAATTGGGAAGCTAGACTTCACTAAAATTAAAACTTCTGCTCTGTGAAAGACAGTATCAAGAGAATGAGAAGAAAAGCCATAGACCATGAGAAAATATTCGCAAAAAACACATTTGATAAAGGACTGTTATGCAAAATATACAAAGAACCTTGAAAACTCAACAAGAACACAAACAACCTGATTAAAAAATGGGCCAAAGACCTTGACAGGTCTTTGTATAGATGTATGTATAGATGTATAGATGACAAATAAGCATATGATGCCCCACATCATAAGTCATCAGGGAAATGCAAATTAAAACAACAACGAGATGCTGCTACATCCTTATTAGAATGACCAAAATCCAGCATAGTAACACCAAATGCTGGCTCTCATATATATATGAGAATATATACATAAGAACAACTGTATGAGGAACAGGAACTCTCATAAATTATCGGTGGGAATGCAAAATCATACAGCCATTTTAGAAGACAGTTCAGTAGTTTCTTATAAAATTAAATAAACTCTTTACCACATGATCCAGCAATCATGCTTTTTGGTATTTAACCAAAGGAGCTGAAAATTTATTGAAAACAAAAACCTGCACATGTATGTTTATAGCAGCTTTATTCATAATTGCTAAAACTTAGAAGCAACCAGGATGTCCTTCAGTAAGTGAATGGATAGATAAACACCCAGACGATGGAATATTACTCAGTTGTAAAAAGAAATGAGCCATCAAGCCAGGAAAAGACATGGAGGGACCTTAAGTACATATTACTAAGAGAAACAAACCAATATGAAAAGTTTACATACTGTATGACTCCAACTGTATGACATTCTGGAAAAGGCAAAAGTATAGAGACAGTGAAAAGATCAGTGGTTGCAAGTGGTTGGAGGGCAGGAATGATGAATAGATGTAGCACAAAGGATTTTGGGAGCAGTGAGAATACTCTATATGCTACCTTAATGATGGTTACACGTCATTATACATTTGTAGAAACTCAGAATGTAGAAAACCAAGAGTAAGTCATATGTAAACTATGGACTTTGGGTCATTATGATGTGTCAATGAGGTTCATAAGTTGTTAACACATATACCACTCTGGTGGGGGATGTTCATAATGGGGGAGGTTATGCATGTGTGGGGGCAGGGGACATATGGGAAATCTCTGTACCTTCCCATACCCATAAATTTTGCTGTGAATCTAAAAGCTTTAAAAAGTAAAGTCTTAATTAAAACATTACAATTAATAGTCTGAAGAAAAGAAGATATGGTGGTTTAATTCCTATGACTACATGATTAAGAACAAATGTCTAGCATATCACGGGGGCAATTTTAATAATAACCAAAAAACAGCTGCCTATATAAATATTCTTTATTCTTTGGTACTATGCTAATACATACATATATATTTACATATATATAACATTATATAGTACACTATATGTTGTATTATATTACATATATATGCTATGCATACTATGTGTATATTTTAGTACCTATACAACATTATATATACTATATATGCTAGCATTCTCTCAAGGACTAAAGAGGTATAGTTAACATTAACATGCAAATATTTCTTTTAATTGATACATTAACTTTAGGTTAATTAAACGAGACTAGAGTTAAGAAACAAAACTTCTGGCTATTAGTTATTTGGATGTGTACTGCCCCCAAATAATATCAGCTCAAGGAGAAAAAGGATCTGGTCCTTTCAATATGCCATCTTCAGTTTCCACAAATTTCCTTGAGTAATAATCTACTGCATACTCTTTTTTCTATGCTTCTTGTCTAGTAAATACATCAAAGTTCTTAGAATATAGTAGCTGTAACATCATATGCAATGAAAAGCATTGTTCAATTTCATAGGATAATCTCATACTTCATATCTAGTTATTTAAACCACAGATGGGCAGATGGCTTGGTTGTGTAATATGTGAGAAAATAAGCTGCCAGCAGATATTAAAAATGGCTTGCCTCTCATAGAGATTCATTCCACTTAACCACAAAAGAAAGCCTATTAATTAGACTTTTGAATCCCATTAAGAAAAACAAATACCAATACTTAACTACTCAAATATGACATGATGGAAAATTGCTAACATAATTAGATTTTTAATAGTGTTAATGACTCTTGTATCTTATTAATAAGAATTAAAACTAATGTAATATTATATGAAGAAAAATTGCCACTGTATGCTCTTCAACAGGGAAATGTAGCACGATTATGTCTATTTCCACATGAAAGGTTTTAATTTTTATTCCCTTGCAGTTGTAATATAACTCACATGTTCCTTGGCTTAATATATTATCCCCGACATTATGTGACAGAAGGTCCTACAAGTACACCATTTAGGTCTGCAGTCTCATTAGATATCCTAAGTCAAGCATGATGTTGACTCTGGATGTAAAACTATCCATATAAAAGGTTGAAATGTCTTTTCCCTGCCCTCTTTCTCTACCTTTTTGCAGATTATCACTCCCTCAAAGCCTTATTTCACTGCTTTCAATTTTCCCTTTCATTAGCCAAATTACATTCACTGTTTATGCCATGCAATTTGTCATTTTTGGCATGGTCTCTCCCTCTTTAGTTATTCCATAGACGTAAAAAGCATGTTTTAGTGTCCAGTGAGTATGTCTCATCAATTAGCTAATAAACCAATACTGTTTATTTAGCATCTTCATGTCCATCATGTTGAAAACACTGAGTGTCACCAGAGACATTATTGAGGAAGGACATGATCCTTGTACTCAGAGAGGGTGTTTATTTGCTTAAATTATATAAATATTTTAGAAAGTTTTTTTTTCTTACAAACTTGAAGGTGCAATATTCATATTTCTATGAATCCCTCCAGCTAGCTGAATTCGCTATTCTAGCTGCCACGAAGACAAATGGATGTTGGTTTCTAAACCAGGAACCGAACAGAACATCTGAGAAAATAACCAATATTTGAGACAGATGGCTTGCCAACCAACTTACAAACTGACCAAATACATACAGATTATCAAAAATTCAATGGAATGACTTATGATGTGACCAAGGCACACCTCAGAGATATTGTGGGCTCAGTTCCAGACCACTGCAATAAACTGAACATCGCAATAAAGTGAATCACATAAATTTTTTGGTTTCCCAGTGCATACAAAAGTTATGTTTAGACTATGCTATAGTCTATTAAGTGTGCAATAGCATTATGTATAAAAAAATATACTTACCTTAATTTAAAAAATACTTTACTGCTAAAAAATGCTAACCATCATCTGAGCCTTCAGCGAGCTGTAATCTTTTTGCTGGTGGAAGGTCTAGCCCTGATGTTGATGGCTGCTGACTGATCAGGATAGCGGTTGCTGAAGGCTTGGGTGGCTGTGGCAATTTCTCAAAACAAGATAGCAATGACGTTTGCCGCATTGATCAACTCTTCCTTTCAGCAACTATTTCTCTGTAGCATGAGATGCTGTTTGATAGCATCTTACCCTCAGTAGAACTTCTTTCAAAATTGGAATCAGTCCTCTCAAACTCTGCCACTGCTTTATCAACTAAGTTTATGTAATGTTCTAAGTTCTTTGTTGTCATCTCAACAGTCTCCACAGCATCTTCACTGGGAGTAGATTCCATCTCAAGAAACCACTTTCTTTGCTGATCCGTAAGAATCAACTCCTCATCTGTGAATGTTTGATCATGACATTGCAGCAATTCAATGACATCTTCAGGCTCCACTTCTAATTCTAGTTCTCTCACTATTTCTACCACATTTGTAGTTACTTCCTCCACTGAAATCTTGAACTCCGTCACAGTCATCCACAAGTGTTGGAAAGATCTTCTTCCAAACTCCTGTTAATGTTGATATTTTGACCTCTTCCCACGAATCATTAAAGTTCTTAATGCTATCTAGAATGGTGAATCCTTTCCAGAAGGTATTCCATTTATTTTGCCCAGATCTATCAGAGAAATTACTATCTACAGCAGCTGTAGTCCTACAAAATGTATTTTTTTCTTTCTTTTTTTTTTAAAGATTGGCACCTGAGCTAACAACTGCTGCCAATCTTCTTTTTTTTTTTTCTGCTTTATCTTCCCAACCCCCCCGTATATGGCTGTATATCTTGGTTGCAGGTCCTTCTAGTTGTGGGATGTGGGACGCTGCCTCAACGTGGCCTGACGAACGGTGCCATGTCCGCGCCCAGGATCTGAACCCTGGGCCGCCACAGCGGAGCACGCGAACTTAACCACTTGGCCACGGAGCCAGCCCCCAAAATGTATTTCTTAAATAATAAGACTCAAAAGTCAAAATTACTACTTACTCCATGGGCTACAACGTGGATGTTGTGTTAGCAGGCATGAAAACAACATTAATCTTGTTGTACATCTCCATCAGAGCTCTTGGATAACCAGGTGCATTGTCAATGAGCAGTAATGTTTTGAAAAAAATCCTTATCTTCTGAGGAATAGCTCTCAACAGTGGGCTTAAAATAGTCAGTAAACCATGCTGTAAACAGATGTGCTGACATCCAGACTTTATTGTTCCATTTATAGACCAAAGGCAGAGTAGATTTAGCATAATTCTTAAGGGACCTATGATTTTCAGAATCATAAATGAGCACTGGCTTCAGCTTAAAGTCACCAGCTACATTAGCCCCTAACAAGAGAGTCAGCCTGCCCTTTGAAACTTTGAAGCCAGGCATTGACTTCTCCTCTCTAGCTATGAAAGTCCTAGATGGTATCTTCTTTGAATACATGGCTCTTTCATCTACGTTGAAAGTCTGTTGTTTAGTGTAGCCATGTTCATTAATTATCCTAGCTAGGTCTTCTGAATAATTTGCTGCAGCCTCTGTATCAGCAATTGCTGCTTCACCCTGGACTTTTATTTTTTTAGGGTTGGCCTTGAGCTAATATCTATTGGTAGTCTTTTTATTTCTTCTTCTTCTTCTTCTCTCCAAAGTCTCCCTGTACATAGGTGTATATGCTACCTGTAGATCTTTCTAGTCGAGGCAGGTGGGATGCCACTTCAGCATGGCCTGACGAGGAGTGCTAGGTCTGCACCCAGGATCCGAACTGGTGAAAGCCTGGGCCACCCAAGTGGAGCACTCAAACTTAACCACGTGGCCATGGGACTGGCCCTTCACCTCGCACTTTTACGTTATGGAGATGGCTTCTTTCCTTAAACCTCATGAACCAACCTCTGCTAGCTTCAAACTTTTCTTCTGCAGCTTCCTCACCTCTCTCAGCCTTCAGAGAACGGAAGAGAGTCAGGGCCTTGCTCTGGATTAAGCTTTGGCTTGAAGGAATGTTGTGACTAGTTTGATCTTCTACCCAGACCACTAAAACTTTCTCCATGCCAGCAATAAGGCTGTCTCACTTTCTTATCATTCATTTGTTCACTGGAGTAGCATTTTTAATTTCCTTCAATAACTTTTCCTTTGCATTCACAACTTGGCTAACTGTTTGGCTCAAGAGGCCTAGCTTTTGGCCTATCTCAGCTTTTGATGTGTCTTCCTCACTAAGCTTAATCATTGCCAGCTTCTGATTTAAAGTGAGAGACGTATGACTCTTCCTTTCACTTGAACACTTAGAGGTCATTGTAGGGTTATTAATTGGCCTAATTTCAATATTGTTGTGTCTCAGGGAATAGGGAGGCCTGAGGAGAGGGAGAAAGAGAGGAGTGGCAGGTTGGTGGAGCAGTGAGAATGGATACAACATTTATTGGTTAAGTTCTATGTCTTATAGGGGCATGGTTCAAGGTGCCCCCAAACAATTAGAATAGTAACATCAAAGATCACTGGTCACAGATCACCATAGCAAATATAATAAAGAAAATTTTGAAATACTACAAGAATTTAAAAAATGTGGCACAGAGACACAAAGTGAGCAAGTGCCCTTGG
Organism: Equus quagga; assembly: GCF_021613505.1. Lineage (NCBI taxonomy): Eukaryota > Metazoa > Chordata > Mammalia > Perissodactyla > Equidae > Equus > Equus quagga. The sequence goes on along the minus strand of NC_060273.1, from coordinate 58,553,622 downwards.
AAAAATGGCACTGATAGACTTGCTCGACTCAGGGTTGCCACAAGCCTTCAATTGTAGAAAACGCAATATTGCGAAGCACGAGAAAACAAAGTATGTCTGCATTTACTCTATCTCAGTACTGGCATGTCACTCTCACGTGATTCTATCAGCTGGTAGACCTCTGCTACTCAAAGGATGGTCCTTGGGCTGGCAATGTCAGCATTACCTAGGAGCTTCCGGTAAGTGCAGCATCTTGGGTGCCATCCCAGAGATTCCAAATCATCATCTACAATTTAACAAAATCCCCAAGTTACTCTTACGCACCGTAATGTATGAGAAGCACTGGACTGTGTTTTCTTGAGTAAGGTGAAAATTTACTTTCACTAAGAAAAGGGGAACTCATAGTGATCCTGTTCGGATCACACTGAGAGTACAATGTTTATCTGAGAGCAATAATTTAGGCAGTGTTGCTAGAAACTGAAGTTATTTAGGAATAAAGTACTCAACATAATGAAGTAATTTGAAAATATATGGGGCTTTTAACTCTGGCTGTGCATCTAGAATTGCCTGGGGAGCTTTTAAAAATATCAGTGCCTGGGTTCCACCTCCGGATATTCTGATTTAATTTTTCTGGGGAGTTTCCTGGGCATCAGGATTTTTTAAACATTCCCAGATGATTTTTATGTGCAGCTAGGGTTGAGAACCACTGATAAAATATGAGAAATGGTTAAGATAACTTGGGTTAATTAGTTTGAGGAAGAGAAAACTTACGTGGATAACCATAGGACAGATTAATTTTGTGTAGTTCCAGGAAACAGGGTTGGACTAAGGACAGACAGTAAGGATTGAAGACCAGTATGAGAAGAATTGCAGTAATTTGAGCATATGAAACAAAAATGGGCATCTTTGAGGGCACCTGTTGAGTTCAGACAGAGCCTGCATAGCTAAAAGGTTCTCAGGGACACCTTAGAACACTCATGCAATTAGCATTGGGCATTAAATCAGTGGGATACAGGATTGTCAGACTACATGATAATAGAGAAATAGTAAATACATTTAATGAGCACTTTCTGTACTGGGCACTTTACACAAATTACCAAATTTCATCTTGATCACAATTCTATGAGCACAGGTCCTTTGACACTGAGGTTTAGAAGAAAAATTAATTACTTGCAATTACAAGTTAACGAGTAACAAGAACAGGCTTCAAACCAAGATTGTCAAACTCAAAGTCCTGTGATCTTACCCCCATACAGATTTTACCACGATGCTCATGGATACTCCATTTTGGGACTTAGGGTGTGCCATGCAGCAATCACTATACTATTTACTTAAAGATCAAATTTAATGGCCAGGGTGGCTTATCTAAGCAAACTCCTATTAACGTTGGAGAATTTTTTCCAGTCTTACTGAGAAATAATTGACATACACGCATAGAAGTTTAAGGCATACAGTGTGATGGTTTGATTTACATATTTTGTGCAATGATTACCACAGTGGGTCCAGCTAGTATTCATCTTTTCGTGTAGGTACAATAAAAAGTAAAGAAAGAAGAAAAGAATAAAGGAAAAACAATTTTCTCCTTGTGATGAGAACTCTTAGTGTTTACTCTCTTAACAACTTTCCTGTATATCATACAGCAGTGTTAACCATTGTCATCGTGTTGTACATTATAACCCTAGTACTTATTTATCTTACAACAGGAAGTTTGTACCTTTTGACCACCTTCCTCCAACTTCCCCTCCCCTCAAACCCCACCTCTAATAATAGTAAGTTTGATGTCTTTTTCTATGAGTTTATTTTAGATTCTATATAAGTGAGATAATACAGTATTTCTTCCTCTGTCTGACTTATTTCATTTACCATAATGCCTTCAAGGTCCATCTATGTTGTCACAAATGGTAGGATTACCTAGTCTTTTTAATGGCTGAATAATATTCCATTGTATATATATACCACAGCTTCTTTATCCACTCATCCATTGATGGACACTCAGGTTGTTTCCATGTCTTAGCTATTGTAAATAATGCCGCTATGAATATGTGGGTACAGATACCTTTCTGAGTTAGTTTTTCTATCTTTGGATATAGTCTCGAAAGTGGAATTGCTGAATAATATGGCTGTTCTATTTTTTTTTGAGAATCCTCCATATTGTTTTCCACAGTGGCTGTACCAATTTACAATCGTACCAAAAGTACACCCCTTTTCTTCTCATCCTCACCAGCAATTGTTCTCTCGTCTTTTGATGATGGTCATTCTAACACTCATGAGGTGATAACTCATTGGAGTTTTAATTTGCATTTCCCTAATGACTAGTGATGTTGAGCATCTTTTCATGTACCTGTTGGCTTTTCATATATCTTGTTTGGAAAAATGTCTATTCATGTTCTTTGCCCATTTTTTAAATTGGATTATTTGGGGTTTTTTTGCTATTGAGTTGCATGAGTTCTTTATACGTTTTGGATATTAACCTTTTATCGGGTACATGGTTTGCAAATATTTTTTCTATTCCATATATTGTCTCGTTGATGGTTTCCTTTACTGTTCAGAAGCTTTTCAGTTTGATGCAGTCCCATTGTTTATTTTTTATTTTGTTGCTTGTGCTTTAGGTGTCATATCTGAAAAATCAGTACCAAGACCCATGACAAGGAGCTTTATTCCTGTGTTTTCTCCTAGGAGTTTGTTTCATGGTTTCAAGTCTTACATTTAAGTCCTTAAATCATTTCAAGTTAATCTTTGTAAGCAGTGTAAGATATGGGTCCAGTTTCATTTTTTCACGTGAATATGCATTTACTGAAGAGACTGTCTTTTCTCCTTGTTCAAACTTGGAAAATAGAATGTCGTTGAAAGAACAAGCCTGGGTTAAAGGATTGAGAATCTTAATTAAAATAAATAAGCAAACAGAAGAACAAGTAATAAAACCAGGTAATTTGCAATACAGACACATTTTGTTATAATTCCTTTTTTTCCCCTCTGCTGTGATTGAAAGCATATTTGTTTTTACTCTCTCTTTTTTAAAAAATTGTAATCTATGTTAGTATTGCAGAGCTAATTATGAGTCACCCAAGTGTAACCAAGGAGTGCTGAGGGCTCCTGAAATAGGACAAAGGAAATTCATTAAGAAATAATGTTGAGCTTATGGTTTCAAAAGGTCATTAGAAATGCTCAACCACAGAACACCGTTGCCTGAGCTGATACCAAATTCAATCATTTATCAGTTCCAGGATTCTGAACATGTGGTTGTCATCGGGCTCCTTAGCCCCCAAGAAAGTCAGCTCATTTCTACAATATGAGTCTAGCGTTAGTATTCCATCCTTTATATAAGAGACACCAGCCGTATATTTCCTCCATTTCAAGATAGCATGCTCAATATGCATCTGAGGAGCCTGGTAGGCTGGGGACCTTCGGTTTTCAGCTGGAGTAGACATACCTTAGGTGTGAACCCAAGTCATCTCCTCCACTCTATTTTCTCTGTGAAAGTACACTGTGGCCTGGCTTTTGTCAGCCATTTATATGAGAACTTCTTAATCACAGGCAGGGTGTAAAGATCTGCAATCAAAAGGTGACTATTTCAGTGTTGTATTCCAATAATTCCAGGTACTCTTACTCAGAGTCATAGCATAGCAGAGCAGAGCAGAGACAACTATTACTATAGGGAATTTCCTGGGTGTATGAGGGGATCAAAAGACATTTGTTTCACATCATTTCCATAAAAAATATTTTTTTCTGAACAGTCCAGTACCACCAACACTAAGATGCAGAGGCAAGGAAAACTGTAAACTTTTTCTATAAAGAGCTAGAAAGAAAATATTTTAGACTTTGTGGGCCATACAGTCTCTGTGGCATATGGAGAACTCTGTCGTTTTAGTGCAAAAAAGCCATGGGCATTATGTAAGCTAATACACATGGCTGTCTTCCAATAACAGTTTATTTATAGATAACAAATTTTGAATTTCTTATAATTTTTACATGACACAAAATATTCTTCTTTTAACATTTTCCCCGACCATTTAAAGTGTAAAAAGCATTTTCAGCTCATTGGGCCATACACAACTCAGGGGGCTAGCTGGATTTGTCCCACGGTCCATGGTTCGCCTGTACCTACTCCACTCTCGTAAGCACTAGATGATTTCTAGAAGAGTAGACCTCTGAATTTAACTCTTTAGATTGATTGATCGATTGGTTTGTTTCTTAACTTATTTGTTTATGTCATGCTGCTACCCATATACGTCTTCCCAAAGAACTTTAGAGGTAAGAGTGCATGGTAAAATTCTCACCTCCCTTGAGTGTGACGTGGTTTTGATTCTTGGCCAAAGCAATAAGACATATAATGTGGTAAATGACTTTGGAGTACAAGGGCCTGAATTCAAGGCACTCCCTGACCACGTGACTTTGAAAAATTACTTTGTGTTTCTGACTCTTAGATTCCTCATCAGCAAAATGAGAATAAGAATTATCACAAAGTGAGAAGCAAAGAAGTTTCTCTGAGTAGATTCCTTGTCATTTCTGGAGTGCTGTACAAAATGTAATTTGTTATTATTAAAAGTGGAAATAATATTAACTTACATTTGTAACAATAATAATTAACAATTACAGTTCCTCCTATGGACTAGGCTTTTTTTTTTTTTTTTTTTGGTGAGGAAGATTGGTCCTGAGCTAACATCTATTGCCAATCTTCCTCTTTTTGCTCAAGGAAGATTGTCACTGAGCTAACATCTGTGCCAATCTTCCTCTGTTTTGTGTGTGGGACACTGCCGCAGCGTGACTTGATGAGTTATGTGTAGGTTCACACCGGGGGATCTAAACCTGTGAACCTCAGGTTGCCAAAGCAGAGCATGCAAACTTAACCACTATACCAACAGGCTGCCCCTTAGGCATTTTTTTTAAGGGCTTTACATGTATTGACTCATGGAATCCTTACAACAACCATATGAAATGAGTGTTTTACTCATTTTTTACTTTTAATATCCCCATTTTACATATTTGCAAACTAGGTCACAAAGAGATTAAGTGATTTGCCCATGGTCTCACAGCTGGTAAGTGGCAGAGAATGCATTTGAACCCTGCACTCTTGTTCCTAAGTCCACACTCTTTGCTGCTACATATTCTATTTCATATTATGGCCTAGTCATGTGCCACACACTGTACTAACCATTTCACATACGCTGTGTAATTGAATGTCCACAAATAGCTGATGATGTAGACATGGCAGCGTAGTGGTTCTGTGTGTGGGCTCTGGAGTTGGGCTTCTTGGGCTCAGCTTTCTTCTTCCCACCTCTGTGTGACTTATCTCTAAGCCTGCTTTTACAGGGAATGGTAATAATAATAGGTACCTTATGAGTTTGTGAAGATCAGATGAAATATTTGACGTGACATACTTAACATAGTGCTGGAATATAATTTTATATCTGTTCTTTCACTCACTTGCTCATTCATTCATTCATTTCTATTTCTTCCTCATCACTATAGAGACAAATTTTTGAGCATGTTGTTCAATAGTAGAGTTAATTAAAAATTCAAATAATGCAAGCATATATTTTATTTCCCAAATTATGGTATATGAAATATCTGGAAATAGGTTAATCTGGCCACTTAATTGAGAATATACCAATATGGAGACTGATATAAGTTTTGGTTTAAATAGCTAGTTTCTTGTTGTGATACACTCCTGAAAACCCAGTGACAGCATGCACGATGTCTACAACAGTTTGCTGATTTTGACCTTGACAGACAGAGCACTTGAAAGATGTCTACCTTGAAGTTGAGGACTGAGTGTATTGGTAGAAGCTTTCACTATCTGGCTTATACTTGATGATGTTATTTGAAAACAAATGACTATTAGTAATAAAAGTTTTAGCATCTATGCTAAAGGTATCTATGAAAAGACAAGTTCTGCAATACATAGGAAATCTTAAATGTATTTCTCAACATCTTCCATAGATTAACATGATTAGAATTTGCAAATATCTTTGAAAAACATCTGGAGTAAAATTTGGAAAAGAGTAGGGATAGAATCCAAAGATCTCATCTCCTGACCCCAGTTGTTTTCTGTTACCACATGCTGTCTCGTGCATTTAATGATTCTGCTTCCTTGAAAGCCCTCAATATTTCAGATAAAAGATCAAACTAAATGTATACATCATTAAAATATTATAGGGCCCCTGATATAAAGAGGTCTATGAGATTTATCTTTTTATCACACTTTAAAATAAAGCTTTCATAAGCTATTACGCAGGTGTCAGCCATTTTTATGAGCTCTGCTTTATCAAAGGAATTCAATCTTATCTTTTATTTATGTGCTGTATTAATTGATAGGAAAGATCACTTATTTCAACTATTAGATTCAGCTTCATAAAACTGACACTTTTAAAGAATACTAATCAAGTATTGCTCCCATATTGGCGCTCGGCTCTTAGCGACTGGTTCTATATCTGAAATTTTTAATTCTATTGATAGGAAATAAATTTTTAAAAATCTAAATACCAGTTTGACTGTCTGACTCTATGAGATGAGCTTCTACCAACTGTAGCTCTCCTCTCCAATAGTAATGCTAATGCCAAATTGGATGAGGGAGTAACAAGGCCAGTCTCTGAAGCAGTGAAAAAGAAAAGTATTTTGCCAAGAGAAAATTCTCCGAGAGAGAAAGGAGGACTTTAGATAGAAAATTGAAGACATTTATAGGTTATTCCTCGAGGGAGTTGTGGAAGTTATTGTCAAGGAAAGACAGCAGACTTTGGACAAGATACAAATATTGATCCTTTAACTGAAACAATGGCTGAACCTGTATCCTTGCTCGTTACAACAGTCACTCTGAGCGTAGAGAATTCCGACGCTGTCCCTGGTGCTGTAATTTCAGATTCTGACACTGCAGGTGGAAGCATCATCAGGAAATATAAAAGCGAGATGGATTAAAGGGAATTAAATTGGGAGACTGAAGTGAAAACTAGAATGTATAATGCATCTTTTGCAATGTTACCCCTGATGTCTTTTTTCATTTCATAAACACGATTTTTGGTATCTAGATTTTTTAAAAGTTAATTAGTTTGACTTGTTCATCTCTGTGCCTTTTATGCACAACATAAATTAAAGTAGGGTTATTGCCATATCACCGACTCATTTGGTCAAAATATATGGCTGAATTGGATCATCATTCAGGCTGGAATAAACACTTTAAAGCCCCAGCTGGCTTGTTTACTGATGATACAAGTAACAATGCAAATGTATTAACATGTCATAGAGGAGACATACCCGTTTTGTTGTTGTCATGTCACCCAATTGGAAAAGACACAGGAGCACTTCTGATCAGTACACATCCATCCCTTCATTCACATGGTCTTTACCATGAGATTATGATGTGTACAGCTCTGAGTCATATTCTGTAGAAGGTGCAAAGATGAACATGATGAGCGGGGCAACAGCCATAACCAAGTAACTCTGACAGAAGTTAAATATGATAAAGACAAATATGCTTTTGTAACCACAAGTACAGCAAATGTTGTGCATGAGGAAGTTAGGGTTGCTATGAGGTAAGTTTGTGGCTCACCAGCTGCTTATAGGAGGAAATTAATTTCTACTGTGCTGCTCTCTTTAGGGAAGACACCTTGATTTTCCACAGTCTGCATATCTTGGAGCTGGTAGGAGATGTTGACGTTTTTAATTCCCCTTTCCACTGCCAAACTATTGTTTTGGGGAAAGCCATTCTCACATGAGGCTCGTGCTACCTCACTGGCCTTTAACTGAGTGTGATCCCCCAACCTCGTATATTTTGTGAATTGGCTCCTGCCTCAGTCTCCCCTTCTACTCCAACTGCTGTCAGCTACCTCAGATACTTCAAACACTTGTATGGCCAGCTTCCTGAATTCCTGATCTTTTCTTCTCCAGAGACCTTCATTTCCATTCTCTGTTACTCAATCTGTGGCTAAACACCGAAATGGTGTAATTGTTCAGAAATATCTTATCCCTGGAATATTAAAAGTTAGTGGCACATTTTTTCACAATAACCTCTCCATTTTCCGTTTCCTTAGTACCTTGATGTTAATACTTCTACTGTTTAAATTCATCACAACCTCCAGTTCCTAGGCTCCTCCTAGCTTTAATGTCTTCCCTAGCCCTTCTAGACCTCTCGATGCATCACTTCAGCCCTTCGCCTAGATACTCAGATCTCTTCCTCCTCTAACCATAGTCTAACTTCCGCCCTATAACTTAACCAGATTTGACCCTTGAAGGGCCACATTCAGTAGACACATTTGGGTCCTTATCAAACATACACTTTCTCTATTATTTAACACTGATGACTTTGCCTGTACTCTAAAATTCTCTCTTACAGATTTTCTGCTTGACTCTTTCTTTTCTGACATTTCTTCTCAGCCTTTCTCATGGGATCCTATTTTTTCTTGATATCTGCACACTTTATCTTCTACTTCTACATACTCTCCTGATTGATCTTGCCAACAGGCACAACTTCAATAGCCTATAAATTAGTTACACACAATTATGTATTTGGCCTCAACCTCTCTCTGGATCCAAAATCATTCTATTCAATTGCCATGATATTCTCTTTAGGTATATCAGCCACATCATTCCACAAAGAAAATCCATCATTTCCTTCATTCTACCCCTAAATGTGTCTTATTCCTATATTCCCTATCAGCAGAAGTCACTACAATCCAAACATCATTACCTAAGCTGGAAATGTGAGTCACTTCAGATCCTTCCTTTTTCTACGTGTCTCCACACAGCCAGTCTATCAAAAAAGACCTATGGATTCTTGTTCTTCAATATTTCCTGAATCTGCCCACTTTCCCTCAACTCCCACTCACTCAGTTCAAGTTATCTTCTCCTGCTTCAAATATTGCCATACTTTCTTAAGTTATCTCCTAACTCTAATCATTACTTCTCCTGTCTGTCTTCTGTACTGATTACTATAAAACTAATAAATAATTAGCTATTATAAAAATAGTACTTAATTCTGTCCATCCTTTCTTTAAATCCTATAATGATACCATATAGTCAACAGGATAAAGTCCAAATCTGGTGTTTTCACATATGAAGACTATCTCTTTCACTTTCTGACTTTCATTTCTGACTTGTGTCATCTCTTGTAGCTCCCTCCACTCCCAGATACCACAGAGTCTTAGTCATGGAGAAAAATAGGATGCTCCTAGAAGAGCCTGGCTATCTCCAGTGTTGTGGCGAATGGGCTCTGGAATTGGATTCGCTGCGATAAAATCCAGCATGTTTGAATTTGGACAAATTGTTTACTTTTAATCCTTTATATAAAGATGATAATAGTAAATGCCACACAGTTAATTGAGAGGATTCAAGGAGGTGTCCTCCATAAAGCACCCAGCATAAAGCCCGACTTGTGGTTGCTCAATTAAGGTAAAAATAACAAAGAAATTTCCTCCTATCTTGATCCAAAATGTTCTTTCATCCTGGAGTGTACTAGCCAAATTCTGGGAAACTCAATTCAAATAACTTTTTCTCTAGGAAGTCTTCCATGACCACTCCCTGATTCCTCAGGTTCTCTTCCTTCTTATTCCCAAATTCATATAAACTCTCTCTCTCTCTCTCTCACACACACACACACAGAGACACACACACAAACAACACATCTATTATTGCACTTGTCACACTGTATTATAAATATTGTCTTCAGTCTTCACACACTTTCTCCTGGACAGTAGCCTTAACACGGAGATCTGCATCCCCACTGTCCAGCACTTTACTAAGCATGTTGCAGATGGTTGAATGAATGACTATGAGCATAAAAAACAGAGCAGTTCTTTTAGATAGTCCAAGTCAATCTGTACATATGGACTAAACTTGAATGTAACATAATAAACATAGTTTATGTTTTTATTTTCATGTTGTCATCTATGTGGTTCTAAATTCTTACAAATTTCTCATTGACAAAAGATGAACCTAAGCTAAATACATGTTTTAATGCTCTGTTTCCTTCTGAGATGTTTTAGGTTTAATGAAACCTTGAGAAATAATACTCATTTGATAATAACAAAACAGTCTGGATTATTAAAAAATAAAGGATAACAAGGTGGTCTGTTGTAACGTGGAATTACATCAATGAACTTTGTTGGTGGTGGTGCCATGCCATTGATTCCAGCTCTTCGCAACACGGGGTACAGCAGAGCTGAACTCTGCCTGGTCTTTTTGTGTCATCCGCTCACTTTCTGGCACTATATCAGACAATACTCTACTCTTATTCATAGAGTTTTCATGGCAAATTTTCTCGGAAGTGTGTGGCCAGTTCCTTTTTGATAGTCTGGAAGCTCCACTGAAACCTGTCCACCATGGGTGACCCTTCTGGTGTTTGAAATACTGGTGGTATAGCTTCCAGAATCACAAAAACACAGCACTGCCACCGTATGACAACTGACAGACAGTGGTGTGGTTCCCTGACTGGAAAATGAACCCAGGCCGTGGAGGTGAGAGTGCCAAATCCTAACCACTAGGTCACCAGGGCTGGCTAACGAACTGTTTGTGTTATTTCATGATTAACCAATAGTTTTCTTGGGTATTTTTGTCTTGGCCAAAAGATAATACTTTCTCAATCCTTCTCTGTTATGCCTCAGTGATGCTGAGACTCTCTGGGAAGCAGAAAAGCCAAGGTCATTGAAAATAGAATGAGATGAGGGAAGAGAACATTTTAATACCTTTGTGTTCTTTCCTTTACACAAATATTTATAAACTGTCTGTAGAAAAGCAGATGCCAACTAAAAGGCAGGCTTAGTTGCAATGTCCTCCCGTCATTCTATTTTCTTTTGTTTAATTGAGAAGGAAGATGAGAAAACAGGATAGGCTCTCTACTATTTCATGTGGTATATCTGGCAGCTGGAGACTAGCAGTGGTTGACAAAATGTTCAGTTAATTGAAGCCATGTAGTGGATATTGATGAGCTTTCTACATTTAATGGAGAAATAAATCTGCTGCTAGAGAAAAAAAATACAAATGGCTCTTTGGCTGATATATGCCCACACTATCCTCTTCAGGCAAATCAAAAAATAGTAATTACTTTCCCAGATATAATACACTAATGCTTAATTGCACTCTACAGAGCATTTCAAGTTTAAGAAAAATAACAATATAGCTTATTCCTCGATTTTTAACTGTTAGATACAATGAAAACATACTGAGATGAAAACATTTAATTCACACTGCAACCTGTTGGTGACAGCAAAGTTACACAAATTCTAGCATGGAAACTTACATTCAAATGAGACTATTCAAGCTTTCAAAATATTTATAAAATAATGGATAGTACAGGAGATGTTTATTAAATGTAGCTATTATAAATACATTTAAAACTCTGGTTACTCTTGTTTATATACTACTTTGGACCTACTGAGATTTTAAACATAAAATGGTTTAGATAAATAAAAATTGTGGATATTCTCATAAAATGCCCTGTTCCTTTCAAAAAAGGGAAGCATTTACTAGCTCATAAGCAATGCCATTTATCAAAGAAAAAGAATTTCTAATGACACTAAAATAGTGGGGGCTGAAAGGCATTAGTATTAACTGTATTAAAGTCATTATAGTGATATTTTAAAAACTCACAAATTCTCAAAACTATCTTAAATATCTTTAATTTTGTCTATCTGGAAATACTTGCTGTCTTAAATTTAACTGGTTAGAAAGTATTTATTTGCCTCCTCCTTCCCTTTCAATAAAACCAGTTAGGAAAATTTCTGCCATTACACTATATCAAAACCAGGCACCAGGCTCTCAGTTACAGGGCTCAATACAATTTGTGAATATAAATTATTTTGATTGTATTTAAAAGTTATAGTAGCTAAAAACTCTCTCCATTCTAGACTCTGGTCCATTCTGTCTACTATTCTCTGTTAAATTTCTCCTTTATCTGATTTCCCCTCCACTGTTGTCTCCAAAACTTCTCCCTGCAGTTAGAGGATCTTTCCTCCACACCATCTCTTTTGTTCTTTCCTTTCTCAAGGATATTTTAAAGTTCATATCTTCATGCCCATCCCTCTCTCCTCCATTGCTCAAGCCTATGTCCTAAACAATTTTCCAGGTACTGAGAAGTAGCATGAATACTGTAAGAAATTATAGGAAGAGTCACAGAAAGATTTCAATTCGAGGTATAACTGATTGATTTCCAAGACTTCCTGCATCTCTCTGTTGAAAATGATTCTGAGACCATGGCCTGGTCTCAAGGGGGAAGGCTGCTATAAACAAATACCAAATTAATGTAGGATGGGGTATGCCATCCTTAGCAGAAACACCTTGTGGGTTTGTGAAAATACAGATTACTGGTCCCACTCCCCAGGGAGTATATGATTCAGTATATCTGCGGTGTGGTCCAAGAATTGGGACTTGCTACATGTCAGAATGATGCTGATGCTGCTGGTTCAGGGATCGCACTTTGAGAATCACTAATCAAGTGTACTGTTTCTTGCATTTCTTTTTAAAAAATCTGTGTGTGCGCGCACTTGCATGCCCGCACTGTGTTTCTTAATCGGGAATACCTTTGAGTGTCAGAATAGCTTGAGGATTTTAAAAAACATAACTGGATTCTGTCCAAGAAATTCTAATTTCATGTATCTGGTGTTAGATATTCATATAGGCATCTATGCTTTTAAAATCTTCACAGATAATTCTGTACACCATTAGTTAAGATCTATCCCTGCAGGCAGATATTCTGTCTATTTACAGTGATATGCACAATGGCCAGCATATATAAGGGTTTTGTATGAGTGTGATTTCATAATGTTAATATAAGAAAAGTCGTTAGTAAGAACTGCATTTCAAATATCAGCATAACATCATAGAAGATGCCTTGGAGAGCATCGAGAAAGGGAACAAAAACAAACATAGTGAGTGGCTGTGTCATGGACTGCTTCCTAGAAGTGAGCGGCTAGATCAAGAGGGAGCGTGGGGATTTCATGAAGAGAAAATAGTGTGTTCTAGTGAGAAATAGCACTGTGGCTTGTAGAACTTGACAGTGTGGCTGGATCTGTTGTTCAAGGTAGAAAGGAAACTGTGGGGGGAGTATTATCGACATAAGTCCAAAAATATGAGTAGGGGCCAAATCATGGTGGGTCTTGTAGGCCATGTTACAGAGCCTAGGCTTTTTCTTAAGAGCACTGGGGATCCAGTGAAAGATTCCAGATGAGGAATATCACATTCAAAATTTCATTTTAGAAAAATAATTATCTGACCTCAGTACAAAAAATAAATTTGGAAGCTGACGTATCTGGAGAAAAGGAGACAGGTGACGAGGCTATAGCAACAATTCAAGAAAGATGATAGAGGCTTCATGAAGCTTCAGATAATATCTGGCTTAATTACTAATAATTCCCCAGTGCTTATAGCAGAGTGCCTGGCATGAAGTAGGTAGTCAAAAGAGTTTTTTAAAAATAAATGATTGGCTGAATTAGAGAAGTAGAAGTGAGGCTGGAGAAGACTGGATGGGTTCGGATTTCAATTATATTCATCGAGTAGAATTAAATAAACCTGGTGATTGATTGGTTTGAGGAATGAGGGAGAGGGAAGAGCTGAGGGAGAGTGAAGACATATGTATTAGATGACTAGAGGGTAGCAGTGGACACTGAGATAGGGATATAGATGAGAGAGTCCATTTCAAGGGAGTGGGACTGGTTGGGGTGGCAGTGACATTGAAAAATTGTGAATGTAGTAAGAAAATCAGAAGAAGAAGGTACCACAGAAGCAAATAGATGAGTGCTTAATGAAGGAGCAAGTGGCCAACATTTTGCAATGATACCAGAAGGTCAGATAAGATAAGTGGTGAAAACATCTAGAGGATTTTGGAACCAGGATATTGATGACTTTGGCAAAAATTCACTTTGTGTAGTTGTGAGGTCATTTTGTAGAGTTGTGAGAGTTGAAGTCTGATTGTTGTGAGAGTAAACAACTCTTTCAAGAGATTTGGCTGAGGATGGGAGAAAAAAGATAAAGCCATAGTTGGGGAGTAATATAGTCAAGAGAGCATTTTTTTTTTTAACTCAAGTTGAGCTGAGTTTGATCATGTTTACGTATTTTTCCAGGTTTATTGAAATATAATTGATGTATGACATTGTGTAAGTTTAAGGATACAGCATGATAATTTGATACACATACATATTGAGAAATGATTACCACAATAAGTTTAGATAACACATCTATTATCTCACATAATTACAATATTTTGTGTGTGTGATGAGAAGATTTAAGATCTAGTTTCTTAGCAACTTTCAAGTATATAATGTGGTATGATTAACTGCAGTCACCCTGCTGTACATTAGATTTCCAGAACTTATTTATCTTATAACTGGAAGTTTTCACCCTTTCAACAACATCTCCCCATTTCCTCCATCCCTCAGGCCCTGGCAACCACCATTTTATTCTCTATTTATACGAATTGGATTTTTTTTTTTTTTAGATTCCACATATAAGTGAGATCATACATAATTTGCCTTTCTCTGACTTATTTCACTTAGCATTATACCATCAAGGTCTATTCATGTTGTTGCAATAGGCAAGATTTCCTTCTTTTTTATGGCTGCGTAATATTTCATTGATATATACTACATTTTCTTTACCCATTCATCTATTGATGGATGCTTAGATTGTTTCCATGCCTTGGCTATTGGGAATAATGTTGCAATGAACAAAGGGCAGGGTTCAGATATCTATTCAAGATAGTGATTTCATTTCCTTCAGATATATTCCCAGAGGTGGGATTTCTGGATCATATCATGGTTCTATTTCTAATTTATTGAGGAACCTTCATACTATTTTCTATAATAACTGCACCAATTTACATTCCTATCAACAAGGCACTAGAGTTCCCTTTTCCCTACATATTTGCCAATCCTTATATCTTGTCTTTTTGATATTGTAGCCATTCTAACAGGTGTAAGGTGATATTTCATTGTGGTTTTGATTTGCATTTCCCTGGTGATTAGTGATGTTGAGCATCTTTTTATGTAACTGTTGGCCATTTTGGATGTCTTGTTTAGCAAAATGTCTATTCAGGTCCTTTGCCCATTTTTAAATCATATTATTTGTTTTTCACTATTGAGTTGTGTGAGTTCCTCACACATTTTGGATATTAACCTCTTGTGTGATATATGGTTGCAAATATTGCGTCCCATTCCATAGGCTGTCTTTTCATTCTGTTGATTGTTTCTTTTACCATGCAAAACTTTTTAGTTTGGTTTAATCCCACTTATTTTTGCTTTTGTTGCCTACGCTTTGGTGTCATATGCAAAAAATTTCATTGCCAAGACCAATGTCAAGGAGCTTTTTCTCTATGTTTTCTTCTAAGAGTTTTATGGTTTGATGTCTTACATTTAAATCTTTAATCCTTTTCCAGTTAATTTTTGTGATAGTATAAGATGGGGTTCAGTTTCATTCATTTCCTTGTCAATATCCAGTTTTCCTGGAACCATTTATTGAAAAAAATATCTTCTCCCAATTGAGTATTCCTGGCTTGCTTATCAAGTACTAGTTGACCATATCTGCATGGGTTTATTTCTATGCTCTCTATTCTGTCCCATTGATATCTGTGTCTGTTTTTTTCCCAGTACCACACTCTTGATTACTATAGCTTTGTAGTATAATTTGAAATCAGGAAGTGTGATGCCTCCAATTTTGTTCTTCTTTCTTAAGATTGCCTTGGCTATTCATAATCTTTTGTGGTTCCATATGAATTTTAGGTTTGTATTCTCTGTTTCTTTGAAAAATACCATAAGAATTTGATAGGGATTTCATTGAAAATGTAGATGGCTTCAGATATTATGGACATTTTAACAATATTAATATTTCTGATCTATGAATATAGGATATCTTTCCTATATTCATTTATTTGTGTCTTCTTCAATTTCTTTCACCAATATCTTATACTTTTCAGTATGCAGATCTTTCACCTCCTTGGTTAAATCTATTCCTAAGTATTTTATTGTTTTTGATGCTATCGTAAGTGAGATTTTGTTTCTCTTTTAGATATTTTATTGTTAATGTATACTTATGCAACTGATTTTTGTGTGTTGATTTTGTCTCCTGCAACTTCACTGAATTCATTTATTATAACAGCCTTTTGGTGAAGCCTTCAGGGTTTTCTGTATATAAGATCATGTCATCTGTAAACAGAGACAATTTTACCTCTTCCTTTCCAATTTTGGTGGCTTTTATTTCTTTTTCTTTCTTTACTGCTCTGGCTTGGGCATCCAGTATTATGTCAAACAGGAGTGGTGAAAATGGGCACCCTTGTTTTGTTTCTAATCTTAGAGGAAAATTTTTCAGCTTTTCACTGTTGAATATGTTGTTAGTTGTGGATTTATCATATATGGCCTTTATTATGTTGAAATATGTTTCCTCTATACCCAATTTATTGACAACTTTTATCATGAAAGGATGTTGAATTTTGTCAAATGCTTCTTCTGCATCTATTGAAAAGATCATATGATTTTTATCCTTCATACTATTAATATGGTGTATTGTATTAGTTGATTTGCATATGTTGAACCATTCTTTCATTTCAGGGATAAATCCCACTTGAATATGGTGTATGATCCTTTTAATATGCTTTTGAATTTGGTTTTCCAGAATTATTTTGAGAATTCTTGCATCTATATTCATCAAAGATATTGGCCTATGGTTTCTTTTCTTGTAGTGTCCTTATCTGTCTTAGTATCACAGTAATGCTGGCCTCATAAAATGAGCTTGAGAATGTTCAGAGTCTGCTACCTCAATCCCAAAGCTCTCAGGAAAGCACTTTTGTCTGTGCATGGATGCCAAAGTACTGTTGGAGGGGGAGTACGGGAGGGACATCTTGGCCATTTTGCTGATGTGACTCAATCATGTTTAAATATTAATAGGAACAAGCCAGTAGAGAAGCAATGTTTTACAATTCAGAAAGAGATACAGGTATGTGTGTAGATTTTTAGCAAACATTCGACATAATTCTTCTCTAAAGTGGTCTATTTCTTTTTTGCAGTAGTAGAGAAAGATCAGAATTTATATGATAAATTTGAAGTAAATAAAAAAGTTGGTAATTACTACTGTGGCAAATGGATGAGAGAGCTGACTCAGGAAACATAGAAGGATGAGGGTGGGGGGCAGTGTTGATGGTTCAGTTGGGATTGCAGACCAGCATCCATAATGATTACAATATATTCCAGTTTGCTACGTTGACCCAAGCCATATTCTCTGAGCATGCAAGAGAGTTAGATGTAAACATTGGAAATATTACAGTGAAAATCAGTTGAGAATATTTTAAGGGAGAGTCTAAGTGGTTGATGTGAAGTCTAAGTTGAATAGGAAAGGAAGAAAAAGGTCTTGGATGGAGCCGACAGAGAAGGAGAAGTTAACGGGTTAAAGGTCCAGGAGATCTCAGTGAGTGAGAACAAGTGTAACATGACTCATGCTAAAGTTGGAAGAAGAAAACACAAAGGATTGGAGGATATGAAGAGAGGGAACTTCTGAATTTAAGAATTTGCAGTTTGAGGATGTGTTGCGGGAAAGATCAAATTTTAATTTATATACACATAAATCAACAGAACTCTAAACTCCATGAAGGAGAGGGACGGTATTATAGTCAATATTCAATCAATATGTTGAGTCTTTTCTCTCATTCATCTCAATTAAAGCACTTAACAAGTTGAACTAGTTTTTCTCCTTCAGGACCCTGAGTTAGTCAGCATCTAGAGAAGCCAAAAATATATGAGCTGCTCTTTGCTCTTTGGGAGGCATAAGTGAATTTATAAGTGGTTACCAGACGGAGATTGACTAGCCCTGATGATTTTATCTGCCTGGGTAACTTCTCTATAAGATGTAGCACAATACTTTGTGTACACAAAAGAGTCTGTGTGATAACAAATATTTGTACATTGCATAATACTTTCTTAGGCTTTTTCTCATATATTATCAAGCTTGATTTTTACAGAAAACTCTGTAGAGGTATGTAAAATTTCATTGCTATTCAACAGATAAGGAAAATGAAACATATACTATTCAAGGATCTTATCCACAGTCTCAGGGTTAGATAATGGCCTAGCAAGGAAAAGAAACCAGATCTTCTACCATATCGTCCAAAGCTCTACCAAGCCTTTTAACACTGTAAAATAAACATCTGCTTTTGCTAGTTCCAAAGGAAATTTTTGTTTGGTTATTCATGTCGCTGCTCTTGAACTAATTGAAAACTAATTTAAAATTAACATCCTCTCCTTCTAAAGGTGACTTTACAAGATACTTTTGGGAAAAAGATGTGATTAAATCTAGATGCCTGGGGTGGGGCCAGCCCTGTGGTCTAGTGGTTAAGTTCAGCATGCTCCGCTTTAGTGTCCTGGGTTTGGTTCTCAGGCATGGACCTACACCACTCGTGGGCAGTCATGCTGTGGTGGTGACCCACATATAAAATAGAGCAAGACTGGCACAGATGTTAGTTCAGGGCAAATTTACCTCAGGAAAAAAAAATTCTAGATGCTTGGGTTTCTCCCTCTCTGTAGCAATAATAGAAGAATTTATCAATGTTGTAATTCCTGGGCCATAAATGCCATGTGAAAGTAATGTAAAGGGAATCTAGCACTTACTATTCTGTTTCCTTCAAAAAGAAAGGACTTCTCCACTCATATGATGGAAAGGGAAAAAAAGATAAACAGATTGAAAGGCCTGTGACAAAATGCCATAAAGGAACTGGACTGATTCACTAGCTCTTGTATTATTAGCAAATCCAACCCATCATCTCACATGTAATTACATGAAACCTCATCTCATTCTCTTGTGATGAAACAAGATACCATACAATGGATACCACACAATATAATCTCACCTGTTGAATTGGCAATTGTTGAAATCAACATTTGACTGTCTCTAAATTTGGATTGCAAGACATTTAGCAACTGTAAAGCAATTGTAGGCAGACTGACGGATAAGCGTCCACGGTGTGTCAATTCAACCTGTCTCTGATGATAACACATACTAGGCTACCTTTGTAAGACAGACACAGACCTCTGGCAGCTACTCAGATATTAAGGAACCAGAAGGTATATGAAGTGCTTGGATAAACATCAAGAAAATTGAGGTTTCTTAAATGGACAAATATTTCTGTGATTCTTATCCATAATCTGAACTGTACTAGTCTCATAAATTTAATACATCATTCTAATATTAATATATTTATTTTATCTATTCATTAGAAGGTTAAAGTGGGAATTTCTAGAGAGAAACAAGAAGTGCATGGCTGGGGTCACTGATGTACAGATACCTTTCTTGGCTATGAAGGGACAGGAAGCAAGTGGAATAAGTTGTTAGAACATCGTTTCACATTCATTCAACAACAAAAATATCTATCGAACATTTTACTATATCTCAGATACTGAAATATACAATAGGGAAAAATCAGACAAGATTCTTGTGTTAAGAGATGTTAATGCCAATCTGTAGCTCTTGGACCTTTTAAAATGTTTTAAATGGTAAGTCTCAGAAAACAAATTACAAGCATCCTAATACTGGCAAATTTCTCCTGCTGGAAAATGCCCTTTATTTCATTATAAGAGCTAAATTTGATCATTTATTTTCCTAGCATTTCAGTAGTTATCCAAAAGATGAGTCCCAAACCAGAAAACACAGGGGTTGGCCCAGCGGCATAGTGGTTAAGTTCACACATTCTGCTTCAACAGCTCAAGTTTTATGGGTTTGGATGCCAGGTGCAGACCAAAGCACCACTCATCAAGCCACGCTGTGGCAGCATTCCACATGCAAAATCTTCCTCAAACAAAAAGAGGAAACTTGGCAATGGATGTTAACTCAGGGCCAATCTTCCTCACCAAAAAAAAAAAGAAGAAAGAAAACGCAAATTTCACATGGTAACCATATCATCAGATATTTTACATAAATGCAATATTTTGGAATTTCACAGAGAAAATGCTTTCACTGATTAGGAAGCCACACAAAGCTACCTTTTGTTTTAATGACATCCACTAAATTTAATAGTCCTAATATTTTTGTACACGATTTCCCTCTACCTGGTGAACTTCTTCATTGAGACGTTGCTCAGAACTCACCTCTAAGTCTTTCTGAGAACTTAGGTGGAGTTAGTTATTTCCTGCTCTGTTTCCTAGATCTTAAGCTCTGGGAGGACAGTTGTGCTTAGTATGGTCCCAGCTGAACAAATCAAGAGAAAATGTATATACTACTGATACAGCACTATTCACACTAGAGTTATTATAATTATTTCTATGAACATCTACACGAAATCTCTGGGCAGACACACGTTATCATAAGTAAGTGTATAATTAACTTTATAAGAAACTACTTGTTTACAAAGTTGCTTACCGTTTGGCATCAATACGAACAGTGTATCAACAACAAACAACAGAGTTCCAGTTGTTTTCCATCCTCTCCAACACTTGGTATTTTCAATGGTACTAATTTTAGCCATTCTAGTCAGTGTATAGTAATACACCATTGTTGTTTTAATTTGAATTTCCCTCAGTTAATGATGCTGAGCATCTTTTTACATGCTTTGTTTTCTGTTCCTTTGGATAAAGTTGCAATAATTTTTACCAATTTTTAAATCAAAGTGCTTGTCATCTTATAATTATATTGTAAGAATGCTTTGTATATTTAGGATAGAAGTTCTTTATCAGATATATATGTTTTGCAAATATTTTCTCTCAGTATTTGGCTTGCCTTTTCAATTTATTAAAAGGATCCTTAGAAGGGCAAAATTTTTTATTTTGACGAAGTCTATTTATCAATTATTTCTTTTGTTTTTTTTTCTTTTTGTGTCTTATTTAGGAAATTTAAGTGTAATCCAAAGTCACTAAGATCTCCTATATTTTCTCTGGTTTAAGAGATTCACATTTATGTCTATGATCCATTTGGAGTTAACTTTTGTATATGATGTAAAGTAAGGACTGAGATTACTAATTTTTTTTTGCATGTAGATATTGAGTTGTTCCAGTACAATTTGTTGAAAAGACTATCCTTGCCTCGTTCAATTAACTTGGAGTGTTTAAATAGGCAAAATCATTTCCTTTATTCAAAATGAATTTTTTGTAGACAGCGTACAGTTGGATCTTGCTGTTTTACCCAATCTGACAATCTGCCTTTTAATTGGTGCATTCAAGCCATTTCCATTTAATATTATTAACAATATGGTTGAGTTTAGCCAGCCTTGGTGGTCTAATGGTCAAGATTTACCACTTGCACCATTGTGGCCAGGGTTTGTTTCCTGGTCAGGGAACCATATCGTCTGTCTGTCAGTTGTCATACTGTGGCAGCTGTGTGTTGCTATGATGCTGAAAGCTATGCCACCAGTATTTCAAATACCAACAGGGTCACCCATGGTGGACAGGGTTCAGCAGAGCTTCCAGACTAAGACAAACTAGGGACAAGGACCTGGCCACCCACTTCTGAAAAAAATTGGCCCTGAAAACCCTATGAATAGCAGCAGATCATTGTCTGATACAGCCCCATAAGATGGGAGGATGGCCCAAAAAGACAAAGAAGGATTCTGCTCTGCTGTACACAGGCTCGCTAGAAGTCAGACTTGACCCACGGCACTAACAACAAGTGGTTGAGTTTAAATCCACCGTCTTGATATTTATTTTCTATAATTTGTTATGGCTTTTCTTTGCTTCTTTTTCTTTTCTTTCTGCCTTTTTTTTTTGACTAAGTAAATTCGCATGATTCCATGCTATTTCCCCTATTGATTTTTAGCTATACATATTCATGGGTTTTTTTTTTAGGGTTTACCTCTAAAATTTACTATAACATTTATAACTTACTACATTCTGCCTTGTAATAATATATCCCTTCACAAAGGTCATATAAATCATGCAACAGGATCCTTCCATTTTCTCTTTTTTGTTCTTTGTCTTCATAAACTTTAGTTCTATATAAATTATAAACAGACGTCTAAGTTGACTTTTTTTTCTTTCAGGACTTTGAAAGATGTCTACTTCATTGTTTTGGCTTCCACAGTTTCTATTAGAATGATGCCATCATTCAATCTTTGTACTAATATATGCAAAGTCTTTTTTTTCTTTGGTTGTTTTTAAGATTGTCTTTTTATCATTGGTTTCTAGCAAAATTCATTACCAAGTGATTGTTGTGGGTTTTTAAAAAGTGTTTATTTAGCTTTGATCTTCATGGGTATACGTTTTATCATATTTGGAAAGTTAAGGGTCATTTTTTTCATACATATTTTTTCAGCCCCCCCCCACCACCCCGTTTTCCTGGGAATTTAATTATTTGTATTGTATATTATTATTACATGTATTAGATGTATTATTATATGTATTATATACATCTATTAGATAGCTTGATTTTTTTTTAATCCTTTTTCTCTCTGCCCCTTATTTTTAACAGTGGCAATCAAGTTCTCTGAATTTTTTCCTTTGTCCATGTCTAATCTATATGATTTTTTAATTTTTTTTTTGCTAATATATTTTTTTTCTTTTCTTTTTTTTTTTTTTTTTAAAGATTGGCACCTGGGCTAACAACTGTTGCCAATCTTTTTTTTTTTTTCCTGCTTTATCTCCTCAAACCCGCCAGTACACAGTTGTATATCTTAGTTACATGTCCTTCTAGTTGTGGGATGTGAGATGCCACCTCAACGTGGCCTGACAAGCTGTGCCATGTCCACGCCCAGGATCCAAACCCTGGGCCACCACAGCGGAGCTCACGAACTTAACCACTTAGCCATGGAGCCGGCCCCGATTTTTTAATTTTATATATTATATTTTTCATCTGTATAAGGTCCATTTGGGATCTTTTAGATCTTTCTCTTCTTTTCCAAAGTATATTCATAATATATGAATACAATATGATATATAATGTATATTAAATATAAATCGTATACACACATATTATTCCTAACTCTGTCTACTGAGAGGGCCTAGAAGCAGCAACATCCCATTCACAATGAGCACACCCTGTTCCCAGATCTTAGTTTCTAACACCATTCTCCCATAAAAGTAACTAGGGCTTCTTGGAAAAATGACTGATTTTAGGACCAGGGGAGTGGATATGCAAGATGAGCATAGAGCATCCTGTGGTAAAAAAGTAGGAAGTGCTCAAAAATCAAAATGATGGAGGCACGCCAAAGGGATACAGGAGCCAGCTAAAAGCTCTCCCAATGATCAAAACTGGAGCCATTTGAGAAAAAACTAAATAACAGTATTGAATAAATAAATAAATGGGGGAGAATAGACACATCTCCCATACAGAAGAATACTAAATGATTCATGTGGATATCTACCCATCCCTTAAGGGTATAATGCACACAGTGATTTCTTCAAAGAAATGTAGTATGAAAAGCTGGAAAAAAGAGTAATTTTATAGTGGAGAAATGTGACAAACACTACCTCAGCTAAGTGATCAAGGTTAACACCAACAGTGATAGTCAAGTTGATAGTACAAAACCTTGATATTATGCAATGAGAGTGACACTTCACCTCTGTAGTGTATCTCCTACAACCCACGTTCTTGTCTACCCATGAGAAAAACATCAGACACAACCAAATGGAAGGAATGTTCTGCAAAATACCTGACTAGTACTTATCAAACTGTTAAGGTCATCAAAAACAAGGAAAGTCCAACAAATTGTCAGTCTAAAGAATTCTAAGAGACAAGATGACTAAATGTAATGTGGTAGCCTAATGGGATTCTAGGTCAGAAAAAGGCCATTTGGTAAAAACTAAGGAAATCTGAATAAAGTATGAACTGTAGGTAAAAATAGTGTATTAAAATTGGTTCGTTAGTTGTGACATATGTACCATAGAAATGTAAGCCGTTAACAATAAGGGAAACGGTGAAAAAACAGGGAACTCTGTAACATCCTTGCAGCTTTCCTGTAAAGTGAATCTATTTTATAATAAACGTTTTCAAATAAAATATGCAGACTTTATTTGGATCCTGATTCATAAAAGCATATATATATATATACATATACACACATGTGTGTATATACATACATATATATGGATAAATATAAAATACGAAATGTATATATACATAACAAGTATATATCTATATACACATAAGTGCATTACAAGACAGTAAGAAAACATGCAATAATTAACAATAATTTTCCAAATCAGCATTCAAATTTTTTGATTGTATATACACATACACACATACATTATCTCTATCTATTTACATAATCAGAGGAATTTGAACACTTATTTGAGGAATTATTATCAATTATTCTCTTTGCTGGCTTCCATAATAATAGTACTATAGCTATGAAAAAGGAAGAAAATGAGTATTTTCGGGTTATGTACAGATAAAATGATAGGACAT
Source organism: Equus quagga (assembly GCF_021613505.1). NCBI lineage: Eukaryota > Metazoa > Chordata > Mammalia > Perissodactyla > Equidae > Equus > Equus quagga. The sequence goes on along the minus strand of NC_060273.1, from coordinate 58,529,352 downwards.
CTGCAATTTTCCTAAACCAATCTTGTGTTGGGTATGGCAGATAGGATTCAGCGGTGTTAGAGACATAAAACATGACTGGTCATGTGCTGATGATTGTTGAAACCAGTTCATGAGAACACAGAAGTTTTATATACTAATCTTTTACGTTTCTATATATATTTTAAAAGATCTAATAAAACTTTAAAATTAATCCAAAAGTGAAAAAAAAAACCCAAGTAGGGAACCTTGCTTTACTGAAGATCAAATCTTGATATAAAGCTATGATAATTAATCATTAAATTAAAGATAAATCAATGTACCAGTGGAACAGAATAAAAAGCTCAGAAATAGGTCCATGCCTATATGAACACTTGTTTGACAATAAAGATGTCTTACAAGCCTCATAACATACAGAAAAATCAATGCCAGGTGAATCATGAACATAACTGTGAAAGTAAAAACAATGAATTTTTAGAAGATAATAGGATATCTTCATGACTTCTAGAATAGGAGAAATTCTTAAGTAACACATAAAAGGCATTAACCACAAAGGAAAAGATTGTTAAACTGACTACACTATAGACATGAATTTCTACTCATTGAATGAACCAATTGAAATTTAAAATACATTTATTTGACAGAGAACTAATATCCATGACAATAAAGAAATTTTCCAAATCAAGAAGATAAAGATAATCCAGTTTTTAAAAATTGGAAGAAATTTAACAGATCTTTCACAAATATAAAAATCCAAAGAGCTAATAATTATGAAAATGCTCAGTGAAAGGCAGATTAAGATTTCAGTGTAATACCATCAAGAAAAAAATCTGACAACACAAAATGTGGTGAGAGTGTGAAAGAACAGGGACTCTCATACACGGGTGGAAGGAGAGTAAATCGGTACGTTTGAAAACAATATGGTATATTATTATTTATAATGCCCAAGCCATATAAATAACTCAAATATGTACCTACAGTCAGAAAACTATATAAATTGTGATATATTCAAAAAATTAAATACCAAAAAAAGTTAAAGTGACATGGATACCTTCAATCTTGATTGTCAAAAATGTAATTTTGAGTAAAATGGAAGCCATAGTTTTTCCATTTATATAATGTTAAAAAATAGGAGAAATTATACTGTTTAGGGAAGCATAGTTACATAAACTACTTTTTAAAAGGCAAGGAGATAAATAGCATAAACATCAAGATACTGGTTACGTATAGGCGAGAGGGAAAGCACTACAAAGAAAGGGCATGTGGGGGATTCTGGCCTATGAAGAATACTTTATTTCATTACCTGGGTGGTATTTACATGGGCGTTTACCTTACGACAATTGGTTAGGTATAAATTTATATGTTGTGTATTTTCATATATGTGTATTTTTCATGAAATGGAAAAATGTGAGAATAACAAAAAAGGAATTGGAGACAGAGAGTTTAAGGAGGTTTTCTGAAAAGGGAGTAGAGAAATGGAACAGTACCTGGAGGAGTAAATGGCATCAGAGAGGAGATTATTTTTAGGATGGGAGCAATTATATCATGCTTTACATTGGTAGGATTTATTCATGGAGCATTCCCCTTTACAAATAGATATAACCAGGCACGTTCAAAGGGTTCACTTTTATGCATCCTCTATTAGGCTACATGAATATGGAAATGATTTGACACTCTGAAGCTGGTGTTGATATAGCCTTCTAAAATAACTCTTTAGATAGGTGGTATTTTTAAATAAATTGTCACTAATATTTTTTCTTTTTATATCTCCCTATCACTGTAGGGGGAAACCCAGAAATACAGACGGTTGATAATTATAAATCAATCAGATACATATACATATATATATATATATTTGTGTGTATATATATATACACACACACACACGTATATATATGTATTTTTGTTCTATAACTGAAGCATATTGTATCACTTAACAGCTGAGTAGAAGGAGTAGGGTGGTGGGGCACATGGAATTAATTTCCAGGGCAGGACATGCAATCCCTTTGCCCATTAACGGATCCTCATCCTATCTCCCACTCTCCCCTCCAAAAAAGGAAATGGGAGTTCTACATGACATATTTTCACGTCTATGAGCAAGATAACCTTGTAAAACCTTTCAAATTGAGGAGAAAAATAAATAATTCACATTAAAAAAAAGTGTTTTAAAAAGGAAATGTGAGACTTTCTCATTTATTCTCAAATACTTGGTGATGGACAGAGTATGTGCTGTATTTTTTCTTTGTGCGTTCTACTGGAGCAGCTCATTCCACACAAATTTTTTATGGGCTTGTAATTCTCTTTTTGCCTACTTCAGTGTAACCTCCTCCTTGTTGTCTTCTCTGTCTTCAACATTCTTCCTTTAAATAGTCAAAATTACTTCCTTTGTTGGTGTCAACACATCCTCTCTTCTTTCACTACCTTGAATTCACATGCATTCAATGCCTCAACAGTTCTTAATATTTATTGGGTAATATTTAAACATTGAAAAATTTCTAAACATTTCCTTGCAATTTTCATAATCCAAAAATAAAGATGTGTCTGTATTTCGAATTGTTTGTCTCTTTACTAGGAGCCTTTGACTCTGATCTTAATCTGTGTTTTATAACATTATTTCCCATATACAACTCTCTTGACGTTATATTTGGAAAGATACCATAATCCATCTTTCTCCTCTAATTCACCCATAACACTGTTTCGTTTTATTGCTTAAAAGGGCTCAGTAGCATTAACAATGGGATGCCTCTTATTTACAAAGAATCTTTATTTTAAAAACAAGACAAAACAAAACTATTCTGATTTGGTTACAATGACCACATGGGACAGCAAGTATTTATCAGAGTAGGGAGCCTATTTAATCTTAATCACGTGGACAACAGTGAATTCACGAAATACCAGAAAGTGAAAATTTCTTCAAAGAAGGAAAAATGTAAACTTCCTAAGAGTGAAAGGATTATTCACAAAGGCATTGAGAATACAAACTGCCTTCTACAAAGAGCCACAGAGCATTTCCAATGCACTATCATATATGTTTGATTATACTGGGCGTCTACATGTCATCAGCCAGGATATAAACAGAGTAAAACTTGATATGATAAACAGAATATTGCAATCCAGTCATGATGAGTTATTTGAGAAATCAATAGGTCTTTCCTGAAAATAGCACAGGAACTGGCAATAGGTAACGATATTACCCAAAGGTAATCCTAGCAAAGGAGCACATTAGTTCCTTCTCTTTACATTAATATTTCGCTTTTTACATAAGATCTTCAAGCAAACATAAATGAAACAAAAGCAGATTTTAAAAGGATGTTCGCCTTTTCCCCTCCTCCTGACTCTCTAGTGAGCTGACTAGTAAAATCTAAGCATTAAAAAAATTCCAGTGGGGATGAATTGATCCACTTCTGACTGAGACTAAAGTCACTTTCACCACTTCAGCAGATTAAATGACTGTTTATTGAATTTGGGGTCACTTGACAGAAGCTGTTTGACCTCAGGTCTTCTCCATAAGCCTCTCTAGCTGTCTGACAGAACCAGGGAGAATGCCAGGATAGGGTCTGTGCAATTGGGTGCTATTTTGGGGGAGGTAGGTTTATTTTACCTGATAGTACATGCTGGATAAACTAAAGGTGCAATTTTTTAAAAGCATGTGTTTTGGAGCAGGCCCCATGGCCTAATGGTTAAGTTCAGCATGCTCCACTTCAGCGACCCAGGGTTCGGTTCCTGGGTGTGGACCTATGCCACTTTTCGGTAGCCATTCTTTGGCGGTGACCCACATGCAAAATAGAGGAAGATTGGCACAGATGTTAGCTCAGGGCGAATCTTCCTGAAGCAAAAAGAGGAAGATTGGCAACAGATGTTAGCTCAGGGTGAATCTTCCTCAGTATTAAAAAAAAAAGGATAGGTTTTAAAATCAGACAACTGATTTTAAATCCAGGTCAATCATTTCCAACAAATATGACCTGAAGCAATCCCCTAATCTGCCTAAATCTGTTTCTTCATCTATTAAATTTGAATCTTCCTCAACTTGAATGGTTTTTAGCAGGATCACATGAAATGCTATATGTAAAGCTTCTAATTTGGTGCCTGGCCCAATAAGAATGTTGACCTCCATTTTCTTGGGGTCTGTTTGTCTCGTTTCCTTAATACAAAATGTATATTCCTCCTGTTCCTGTGCTAAACAGTGTCCTTTTCTGAATAAACATGGCTCTTTCTTTCTGTAATTAATGCTCTGACCCACTTCCAACATTCAGTCTAAATGTCTAGCTTCTCATCTTACCCAGAAAGACCAGAATTAAGTCCAGCTTCTTCTCCCATCTGCCACTGGTTCTCTTATCATATCCATTGCTATCTGGTGTGTAAGAGCCAGGGCAACAAATCCAAATATTGCCCTATGATAGTCTTGGCTCTACTTCTAATTACCTCTAGGCTCAAGAGGAAGAAGTTATTTTTTCCGGAGGGCTTCCTGTATGATTTTATTGGCAATTATTACCCATTATGCAATAAGCTCAATCAGCTTCCTGTGGCCCAATCTAGTAATTGTCGTGGATCAATACATCAGAAAATTTCCTTACAAGGAACAACCAGATAGCTGCTTACAAAGGCATTATCTCCAGCCTCCATTTAGTGTAGGTGGGATACTTTCCCATATACACTGCAGTGTGAAAATATGTCTCATTGACGTGGCTATTATTCTAAGTCCAAGACCAAAACACTACTGAATACATTTCTTGCATCCTTCTAATGTCAGTACATCTTCATATGCAAAGTGAAACTGCAAATTCCCAAGTGATTAGCATGCACTTCCCTTCTTCCCATTTCTATTGAGCTGGAAATGGAAACCATTCCAATAATAATCTGTTGCATAAAAGCACAGAGTATATATTCCATAGCTACAAATCAAAGTTATCACCCTCTTCTTCCTATGTCATTTGACCCAGGCAAATGTAAGTACGGGATGCTTTGCCAACTCTTCTTAGTTTTAAGTTTCCTTCTTTGGGATGGACTCTACCATTTGCCCTTCTTCCCATTTAAACTCTCTTGGGATGGGTCTCTTGCAAAGAAAATTACATTGTGCCTGAAAGAAATAAACAGTTTTAATTTTACCTCTTAATCTTCACTTTAACTTTCATCTTGAATTTCCCATTTTCAAGTATCTGACTAAATTGATTTGATGCTTAATGCTTGCCAAATAAATAATGAGGCTCTGAATGAGTCCATATGTAATAAGGCAAGGATTTCATTATTCCTAACATCGTAATAATCAGGCAATGATTAAATTATTTCTAACATTCTTAATACCGATGTGAAAATATGCTAAAGACCCAGAACAATTTAAGCCTTCCCACCATGTTTGTATCAAGCATTTCTATTTCTAGCAGTTTATCACAATGTTGCAGGAAGTGGTCTGTAAGGGTTTATGCTAATGAAATGGAAAGAACTCATCCACAGGTGTCCCCCTTTATCTCAGCTACATCTTTAAAATCATTTACAAGTTCCATGGTAACAACCCTAAGGACCACCAGCAGGAATGCTGATTAACACTTACTGGGGGGAAAAAAGACTTAAATAATCAAACAATTTGCAAATTTTAGAAACCTAGGCAGATGTTCAACTTATGGTTATGTTGTGGATGGATAGGGGGGCAGCTCTGAAATGAAGAGTGTCTGCCTGCTCTTCTTCATTTGGGGTAGAGAGAGACAGACTCAGGTATATCTTCCAAACAAGGGGACTCAAATCTATCTCTAGCATAACTGGCATTCCTTCCAATTTACAGAAATCAGATGATACCCATTGCATCCAAGAGAGATGCTTAACTCAGATCTCTGAGTTATGTTTGTAGTACATTTGGAGTCTGACAGTAGCACCACCCAAGAAATGATTTGCAGCTTTAATGCGTGCCTGCAGGATGGCGATATTGATGAGAAATCTGTATTAGAGCACCGTGAATCATCATTAAAAGGCATTTAAAATTGGCTTGTAAAATATGGGTTTTGCTGTACTCTGTGCACTCTCCTGGAAAGATAAAGTAGTGTATTAAAATGATGATATGGATGTTAATAAATATGAAGTCATGGCTACTCTATTAGATTGGAATATGGCAAAAAGAACCCCTACGGTTTACTCTGGAAGTTAGAGGTTCTGTTTTTATTATTGAATCCATAAGAGGCATTTTAGGATGGTCTGGAGCCAAAACATAACTTTTCCAGCCACTAAGCTATCCACTGGTCCAGAACTTTAATTTAAACAGACAAAATGATCTATTATTGTTTCTGTTGTTTGTAACTCCCATTTGTGGATTTTATTATAGTCTGGGAGATTGTTGATTCTGGACATCAAGTGATTTCAAGCTGTCTGAATCTATAATGTGAGGACTTCCTGAACTGCAACCAATCCTGCATTTTTCAGCAAAAACAGCTTGGAGGTGTGAGGGTGGGGTTGAGCGGGGGGTGGCTGGGGGGAGTAGTACAAACCTGGTGTTATTCTGGGGGAAAGACGCAGTGCACTGAGATGTACCTAATTCTCATTGCAGTCATTGTACATCAAGATAATTTATATTTAGTGATCAACCTAGCATTTAGTATGTGGCATTTATCTTATTAGAGCTACCAATTTAATTATATGTGAAAACATTCAAATTAGCAAACACATGAAGGAAAACTACTTGTGCTTGGAAGAAGATAAGCTTATATTATGGTTAATGTATTTATCCATTAATATAATCATTATGTAATTTAAGACATTTACTTTCTACCAAAGTATCTTGCTAATGTGCGTTAAAACGCCTGTAGTTTTCAGAACAGTTTCTGGACTTAATTCTGCTGTCTTTCCATGGTTTACAGTATCCAATTCTCCTCATTCACAGTTGTTTAAACATTTTCAAGAGTATATGTTTTGAAATTATATTTAGCCAGAATATGTTGCTGATTGTTATTAAAATATTTATTTTTCTGGAATAAATGGTGTTTCTAATTTACATAATAGTCTTAAAGGATGCTGGATGTCAACATCCTAACTATGATCTGGCTTCAACAAGCAGCTGAGTGAATCCTTTGGGATTTAGAGAACAGCCATATAATATTTATATAACATTCCATATTGTGATCCCTTCAAATTGTTGCTAAGGGAATTTTTCCTCACCCTTACAGGGTGTATCCATTCTTTTTGTCTATCAATTGATTACCCTAACTTTTACTCAATATGTCATTAAAAAATCACTCTTTGACAATGAACTTTACCAAAACTAAAATCTTAAAGCTCTTCTAAAGATACTTGTATCCATTTCATATTGACATTTGAATACATCCTCTTTATATGCATCTATTAATTTGTTAAATCAAGTCCTGGATACTTACAGGGATATTCTATTCTCCATAACTTTGCACTATAAGTAACTAGCAACTAGCCTAAGAACTGGATGTCCTTGAGTCAGTCCAGAACTAACCTATGAAGAAGCTTTCTGCAGCATTTGATATTGAGAATATTCCTTTTCTTGTTTCTCTTAGTTTGGACAACACCGTTCTCGCAGCCCTCCCCCTATCTCAGTTTGTGCCACTCTAGGCATTCCTTCTGCTCCCTTCCAGGATGATGTTCCCAGAATCCTCTCCTGTTTATCTCCTCTTCTTACTCTGCACATACTCCTCACTCGGGGATAACTGGCAATTCTCTACTGGATCTCTCTTTTTCTTACTTCTCTTGTTAGTTGAAGATCGTTTTTCTCCATTAGTGTTCTCCTTCAATCAGTCATTCCTCAAATGTAAAAAGTCTCTAACTGAATTAATCACTTCTCTTCTCCCTGACTCTTTTTCCTCATTCCTCATCTTTGTCTTGTTATCTATAATTCCCAAATACATCCAAATCTGTAAATCTTTCCATTGCTAATAATCCCATTACTATTGACCTTGCCCAGATCTCATCATTTCTTGCTTAAACAAGTGCATGGATTTGCTACCTGATTTCCTGACCTTTATTCTTAACATTTTCTTGACTATTTTTCATATGTGTCTACAGTTACCTAAAATGATTTTTGTAGTCTTTATTTTAAACTGTCTGTAACTCATGATAGGATTGACTTCTTTCTCTTCCCATTACTCCTTCCTTGGTTAGGTCTCTTCTGGTTTTCTTCGTATGTCTCCACCTCTCCCTGCCAGGTCTATCCTGTGTGCTCCTCTACATTTGCCAATTCCATAAATGTTGGTGTTTCACAGTCTCCATCTTTATCCGTATTTTCCTTTCATTCTATTTCCTCTAACTTGGGCAATCTTAAATACTCCTAAGGTTTCTATGACCACCTCTTTGCTGATGAATCTCAAATTCGTGTGCCCAGTCCATATTGAATATCAACTCCCTCTCAGATATCTATCCCTATTTAAATATTCCATAGGAATGTTTCTTCCAGTTAACACGTTCAATACTGAACTCATCATTTTCTTCCAAAGCACAACTCCTCTTTCTGAGATCCCCATCAGAATGAAAATGTAATCAGCCACTGCTAAGCCAGAAATCTTGGTATATTTCTTAACTCCTCCTTATCCCTCACTTCTCACACCAGTAAGTCCAGTCAATTCTGTCTCCTAAATATCTCTCCAAACTGTACCTACTATAACTATCCTATTTTAGATACTCTTATCTTTTACCAAGATTATTGCAGCAGCCTCCTGTCTTGTCTCCTTATCTCCAGTTCTACCCCTCGAGCACTTCTCTATATATAGCCAGAATGATTTTTCTAAAGTACAAATATGATTATGCTACTTTTATGCACAGGCTTTTTCAGATATCTATTGCCCTCAGAATAAGGTCCAAACTCCCTAACATGGCTTAGAGAATACTTCACAGAATGACTCCATCTCTCTCTCTTCAGCCCAGTCTCTTTCCACCCCCAGCTTTCCACTCTAAGCCCTAGTCAGACTGAACCGCTTTTGGGGACCTGGACTGCACGTGCTCTCTTTCACCTTGGTACAATAGATTTATATGTGCTACTTCCTCTGCCTAGTGTATTCTTCCCCCCACACCCTCTTAATGTTTTACTCTGCTCGTCTTTCAAGGTTCAGTTTAAAGAATATGTCTAGAGCTCTTTCTTTGACCTTGGCAAGACTTGGCTAGGTGCCTTTTTACTGTTCTTTTAAAACACCTTCTACTTACCTCTGTAACAGTACTTGGTCGATCATCATGTGACTGCATGCTGCCCTTCACTTGACTGTGAGTGCCTTGACAGCCATTCATCAGGGCTCTGCCATTCATCAGACAAAGCACCTGGCACAAAATGGGTGCTCTATAGGTGTTTGTGGAAAGAACAAGGGAAAGTGGGTAGGAAATATGATTCAGATTTCTAATTATTTAAAACTATGATTCTCCCTCATTATCTTTGAGAGAAAAGCCAACGTCCTTAGATATAGTTTGGTTATTGGCAATCTTAGCTCCTACCACACCCCGTGGGTACCTGGCTTTTGCTTATAAACGAAACATACAAGTCCTCAACCATGCTATGCTCTCTCTCATGCCTTGAACCTTATCTTTCCTTTTTTCCTACCTACCTTTTATATATGATTCTAGATTCCCCTTAAATGCCACTTCCTCTGCCTCTGTAGGGTGCAGTTAAGTGCCTAGTTCTTAGTACTTCCTCTACTGCCCTGCACACCTTCCTACTATAATCTTTATTTGATTGCCTAGCAATTTGTTTATATATGACTACACCATGAACTTCTGGGACATAGCATGGAACTTAGCACCCTGGAGATGGTGAGTGCTTAATAAATACTCATTGGATCAATGAATGAGGAGGGCAATATTTCGCTAAGGGAACATTAGCAAACATTAATGTTCAATCTAGGTCTAATCTCAAACCACAGATCTTATCTTTAAGATTAAAGTAAAAGAGAAATCTAAGAAGATGCCCTTAAAAATAACAGATGGCATCTTATCAAGAAAGAAAACCTTTTGAAACTGAAGACTCCCTAATATTTATATAAGATATAAATATTAGCCCTAACCTCATCATTTGAGGTATCATTTCTGAAACACTCATGTATAAGACACTGTGCTAATAGTTTAAAACAATTTATCTCATTTAATTCTAACAACCTTAAGAAGTAGATTCAAGCATTATCTTTTATTGAGAAGGAGGAAAATTAGACCCAGAGTAGTTAAGTATCTTGCTTAAGGTTTCTCTGTTATTAGTAGCAAAACTAGGACCTAAGCTCAGATATGACCATCTCTACATTCACTATACAACACAGAATTTCTTGGCTCAAAAAAGGCATCGTGTTTTCTAAGGGATAGAAAAATTTTCTGGCAAATAATTTAAGATATGATCCCCTATGACCTAAGCCCCAACCCTTATGTATAATTATCGTTAGAACAACAAGTGAAAAGAAATTTCTATGGTTTGTACACACTCCGAAGCCTGGTAAGCTGCAGTTACGATGACAAAGAAAAGGACTAGAAGGACTTACAACTAGAATATACAATTATAAATTCTGACTAATATTAGTTATTTCTGAGAAATATTAGCCATTTTATCTGAGAAATAATAGTTTAGATCTGGATTTGGCCAACTTTGATCTTAACCTCTCCCTGAAAATCTCTTTCATCAAGAACATAAATGTCTGGCCCTGTGGCCGAATAGTTAAGTTCACATGCTCTACTTTGGTGGCCCGGGGTTTGTGGGTTTGGCTGCTGGGCATAGACCAAGGAAATTACAATACTTAACTCCTTTATAGTGCCTAGAATAATGTGTCATTTCTCCTAATTAAAATTTGTTGAATTACTGAATAAATAGCACAATAGGACAAATATTATACAATATCTCCTTGGAAAACTATATTTCAATTGAAAAAAGAAAATCATAAGTGGAGTAATGGATACAATACAGGCAATTATTCTAATATCAAGAGGAGAGTGAACTAGAAATCCTGCCCATTGTCAGTACAGAAGACGGTCTATGGATCATGGGTAAGACTTCTGGAGACCACAACTGCCCACCAAGTATATCTAGGAGGACGGAAGTGTTAAGTACACTGATAAAGCAAGGATATATCAGGCTATAAAAACTTGCGTTGGACAGGGATGCAGCCCTTCTAGTGTAATTGTCTTCAGAGCCTTGTCAACTTTCTTTGCTGCTGATTGGTTCCTCATATGGCACACAAATGGAGAATTGGTGGATATTCATTTTTAGGCCACCATCTGGTAATTACATTTTGCTGAAATCACTTCAATCTAGTAACAGAGGAAGCACTATCACATCTCCAAATATTTTACTATGGCAGAAATAATAGCAGTTGGAGTTGTAAGTAATAAAAGCTCTGTATTACAGAAAGTAGAGTAGAGGTTACCAGGGGTGGGGAGGAAGGGGAAATGGGGAGTCATTGCTTAATGCATACAGAGTTTCTGTTTGAGGTAATGAAAAGTTTGGGTCATGGATAGTGGTGACAGTTGCACAACATTGTGAATGCCACTGGACTTTAAGCAAAAAATCTTTAAACTGTTATATATATATTTTACTACAATATAAAAAAATTAAATAATGTAATGTACTCCCAAACTGTTGAATTGTACACTTTAAATGGGTGAATTGTAGGGTATGTGAATTTTATTTCAATATTTCAATAAGTTGTTAAAAAAACAGCTCTGCATTAGTTTCCTAGGGCTGCTGTAACAAATTACAACACACTGGCTGGCTTCAAACAACAGAAGTTTATTGTCTTATAGTTCTGGAGACCAGAAGTCTGAAATTAAGATGTTGACAGGCATGTGCTCCCTCTAGGGCTCTAGGGGAGAATCTTTCCTTACCTTTTCCTAGCTTCTGGTGGCTCTGGACATTCCTAGGCTTGTGGTTGCATCACACCAATCTCTGCCTCCGTCTTCCCATTGTCTTTCCCCTTGCAGGTCTTCTCCTCTTCTTTCTCTTATAAGGACACTTATTTGATTCTGGACTACTTGGATAATCCAAGATGATCTCATCTTGAAATTCTTAATTACATCTGCAAAAACTCTATTTCCAAATTAAGTCATGTTCAGAGTATCTAGAACGTGGATATATCTTTTGGGAGGCCACCATTCAATCCACTACCAGTTCCTATCCTCAGTGAGCATTTATTGTGTGGCAGGCACTAGTTGCTAAACATTCCTACTTTAACCATTTAAATTTCAAAACAGTCCAAAATGAAATAGGAGTACTATTGTCTACACTTAACAGATGGCATAACTGTGACCCAGATAGGCTAAATAATTTGCTTGGGGCCAGCCCAGTGACTTAGTGGTTGGGTTTATGGGCTCTGCTTTGATGGCTCATGGTTTCATCAATTCGGATCCTGGGCATGGACCTAGCACCACTCATCAAGCGATGCTGAGGTGGTGTCCTACATAGCAGAACTAGAAGGACTTACAACTAGAATATACAATTATAAATTCTGACTAATATTAGTTATTTCTGAGAAATATTAGCCATTTTATCTGAGAAATAATAGTTTAGATCTGGATTTGGCCAACTTTGATCTTAACCTCTCCCTGAAAATCTCTTTCATCAAGAACATAAATGTCTGGCCCTGTGGCCGAATGGTTAAGTTCACATGCTCTACTTTGGTGGCCCAGGGTTTGTGGGTTTGGCTGCTGGGCATGAACATACACACTGCTCATCAAGCCATGCTGTGGTGGTGTCCCACATAGAAGAAATAGAATGACCTCCAAGTATGATATACAACTATGTGCTGGGGCTTTGGGGAGGAAAAAAAATGAAGATTGGCAACAGATGTTAGCCCAGGGCCAATCTCAAAAAAAAAAACCCAACAAAGATCATAAGTGTCATAAGCTGAGATTTATAGATGTGTAAACAGTGCTAATTATACAATCCGGGGGACAAGGAGAGGTTTTGTGTTACAAAACCTTCAACCAAGTGCAAATCTCCCACTTCTGACGTCAGCTTTAAATGACATAGTAGTCCTGCCTCTCCAGAAAGATGTCCAAAATCAAATATATGTAAGTGAACACTGTGAAAAAGAAATAACTGGAATAACAGGAGTTGGGTAGTCTTTTGTTTTTTACCTAAATCACTTTTTATTAAGACAGCTTTTGAAAGCCATTTCTGTTAAAATTTACTGCAATGGAGAAACATGATACCACAATTACTGTATCTAGAAGTCATCTTCAATCCTGAGGATAATACAGGATATTCAGGGCCTGGGAGTATCACAATTTGGTTACTCCAAAGTGTCTTGTCACAAAAGATTAATGATGGCTCCACTTATCGATAGAGCACTTAGGAGCTCAGTTTCCACCACACTAATATCCAAAGGAGCAGCCTTCATACTGTGGTTTTGTATTTCCTCCATCAGTTTAATTTCCTTGCCTTTTCAATTTTACTTTCTGACTCTCTAAGTTAATTTTCGTTGCTTCCTTTGGTCTTTTCCAATTAAATCTCAATTTCATGATCTGTCTCATGTTGCTATCCACTGGTGCATTATTTAGTAACCAACTTTTTCCCCCTAGTTCATGGCTACAGAACTAGTGACAAAATAGTGTTGTTATTTACAGAATCAAAATGTTTGCCACACAGCATCCTTCACTTATCTAGTTTTAAAATCGTTTCCTGAGCATTTCATATGTAAACTTATGGATTTTTTCCTTCAAGTTTAAAAGACCATTACTTAAGAAGAAAACAAAGGCAAGAAATAAATTTGTTTTGGAATAAGGACAAGTGATTAATGATTAAGGCATTGGCGATTTTGCTGTGGAAAACTTACATATGTAATCTAGAGGATTTGAAACTTGACCAGATAATCCTTATGTTACGATAAGATAATTCCAGCTTCTTAAATTTCAAAAGACCACTGGAAAATAAATAATCTTTTCTCATGTTTTACAGGGAAAACTATTTGCAGGAAAAGTTCTGATTCAGGTTTCCTAAGATTGGTTGAATGCATTTATCTGAACTAATGAGGAAGCCAACTAATAGTAACAATATCTAGTATTTATTGTTAGAATGCTCCAGAACTTTTGCTAAGTGTTTTTTGTACATTATTTCATTTAATCCTCCAAGGTAAGCACTATTAATATTCCTTTTTTCATGGATGAAAAAACTAAGGCGCAAAGGAGTTAAGTAGATAATTTGCCTTCAGTTGCATAGCTGGTAGGTCATGGAGCAGTGATTGGAGCCTTGTTCTGATTCCCTAACTTAGCTTTTAAACCACTGACAGTAGCCCCACATAATAGCCCATGTTTCTTCAGATTGTAAACAGTTCACTTGGATGGCTACAATTAAAGTTTGCTGGTGGCAGCTTATATCCCCGTATGGACGGAGATTTGTTTTGTCCCTTGGTCTGTGAATGTCTCCTCCTTCCTCTCTTTAGAAGATGGACACCCTTAAACACATTTCTATGACAATTCTGTGACACTGTCACATCTGCTAACATACAGATTTGTGTTTACACTTCCATGACTGGCAATCTCACTGCCATGAGACAAAACCACTGCATTTCTGCAAACTCCCTTCTCCCTTGGGCCTTGGTGTAGCAGTCCTTCCTCAGGCTAATCTCCAGTCACACAGCCTTGGCCACTAAAGACAGGGAATTTTTGCCTGGGTTAGAATGGTGACATTGGGTCTGTGGACAGTGAAGAGTGAGTCTTTCATGATTAAGTATCCTGAATCTCAGCCAGCTTCTTCGTGTAGACCCGAAAAGAGAATTTGGCCTCAAGTAAATTCTTTCCTTTCCAAGTCTCTAAGTTCCATGAACTTGGGCTCTAGTTTATGAAACTTTTCCCTAACTTTCATTATTTAGTATGCTGGGAAAGCCAGAAAGATTTTGCTCTGTTCTAATGCTGGTGTTTGGCTGACCTACAAAGTGAGCACGAGTCACCTAACAATGATCCGCTTTGAATGGGAACCAAAAGATGACAGATATGTGGAGTGAGAAAAACTCATGAATCAAATCCAGTTTTAAGCAAAGAAAACAGTTTACTGCAACACATTAGCTGAAAATGTTCATACTAAAGGTAGTATAGCTTATGGTTCAGAGATATCTGTCCACTTTACTCTTTGATTATCTCAAGTGCCAAAAATAAGTGTCTAGTACATGCTAAATACTAAATATTTTTGTTGAATGAATTTTATTGTCTGAATTTCAGGGATTTGTAAACTGGGCTTGAAGCCCTCCTCTTTCACTAAGTATCAGTGTGAACTTGAGCAAACTAAATCACTTTTTTTGGCTTCCATATCCCCATCCATAAAATGGGAAGTATAATACCTTCCTAACAGGGTGGATGTAAAAAACTGTAATATAAGGCACAATCTTAGAACAGTGCTGGCTTATAAGAAAGTGAACCTTGACCAGTAACTACCATCATCATCACCCCTATTGTTACCATTGACCTTATTAAATACCACTACCATGCTTGTCCTTCCTGTTCTCTAGGCAAAAGTAAGAACAAAGAAAATGCTATGTCAATGGCCCAAAACCATGGGACTGAATTTTTGGTTTCTTTAATGATGAAAAAAGATAGTTTATTAACATATTAATACGAGATATTTTCTGAGTGCTTTCAAACTTCTAAAGACTGAGGATGTAAGTATCCCTATCTCTGCCCACATACTACCCCTTCTGGAAGGTCTGCAAGGCTTCAATTTTGGGCTCCTTTGCTTCACCAGAAAGGAAAGGTTTATATATCTCACGAGCTGTTTTAAAGCTAACCCCTCCCTAGATTTTTACCAGAGAGGGAAAGGGGAGCTTGGGATGGGATGGAGAGCATATTCTGCAAGGAAATAGAAAAATGATCTGTCCTGAAGAAAACTTGGAGGATAGGGTTTCATTAGTTTCCAAGGCCTGGGGCACAATTATATCTTTTTTTTCTTTTGTAAAAGGATTCCCCGCATCTGGTTAATTGACACATCCATCACCTTACATATTTATCACTTTTTTGGGGTTTGGGGGTGAGAACATTTAAGTTCTGCTCTCTTAGCAAATTTAAATTATATAAAAGAGTGTCATCACTCATAGTCACCATACTTTACATTATATCTTTTACAATTATATATTTAGTACAGGATTTATCAACATTGGCACTATTGACATTTAGGACTGGATAATTCTTTGTTGGAGGGGAGGGTGCTGTCCTATATATTGTAGGATGTTTAGTAGCACCCCTGGCCTCTACCCACCAGATGTTAATAGCATCCCCGCCTCCAACTGTAACAACCAAAATGTTTCCAGACATTGCCAAATATTGCCTGAGGGACAAAATCACCATAGTGCTAAAGTGGCAAAATGCTCTCAATGTATGTACCTCTAGAGGATGGAATCTCTGGAGCCCAGGAAAAGATCACTTAGCTTTCACAATTGGTCAAGTTATTTTGTATATATGGGTCACTGCCAACAGTTAGAGGTGAGTAGGAACTATACATCCTCACCCAGGCTAGCAACACCATCAGGTGTTAGGTTTCAATGACACCCAGTCAAAATCTGGCACACAAGCAAATGTTTTTAATAACTAGGAGTATAACAGTCATACAGCCTCTTCCTTATGCTCGGTAAAGACTTTCCATCCTTTTAGACCCTCTGAAAAGTCCCATTGTGTGAAAGATTCATTTCCACGGGGATACAGCTGGATCAGCAAGACTACTGTTTGGATCAGGCCACAAATGCCTTCATTTTCAAGGGAATACACTGTCAAAGGACTTCCAGATTTGGAGTAAGAATCCAAGGCATTAAAGTGTTGAGTTTATCACCAATACTTTTCAACAAAATGTTCTCCACAAAGCCACTTTTGTGGCTTTTCAACAACCAAAGCTCATTTTTAATATCGTTTATGCCATTGCATAAACACTGTGGCGAATTTATATAGTGATGTTTGAAGCACTAATGCAGCCTCCTCTGGAGTGGACACAACTCATTAAGAACCTTTAGGTGCTAATGAAACACCTGGAGTATGGATTTCTGATTAGGGTACCCCAAATGTTATTCAACTACTCTTACATTGTAGACGAAAGTTATTTTAAATAAACGTTCCTCACACAGTTGATACTGATGCAGTGAAAAGAAAATTAAAATCACTGCACCCAAACTTGAATAAAAGGAGTACCTCTGGGCATATTGGGTC
Organism: Equus quagga; assembly: GCF_021613505.1. NCBI lineage: Eukaryota > Metazoa > Chordata > Mammalia > Perissodactyla > Equidae > Equus > Equus quagga. Next base: position 58,512,291 of record NC_060273.1, on the reverse strand, counting down.
AGAGAGACCTGGAGACAAGAGGCCCTTCCTGAATGTTTTTGGAGTGGATAAATGCTGATATTCAAACGTGCCTAGATTTCTTCTCAAACCTAGAAGGTAGGACCTAAGTTGTATTTGAAATCAGTAAGAAACAAAAGTATCTTTATATAGGGGAAAGATATATTTCTCATCTGTCCAGGGTGGCCCAACAAATCTACACTTGTTACGTGGGTCTGCTCTGAGTTCTGTATTGTGAAGTCTAGGTTCTTTGTACACCTTGATAGCCTCCAACTTCACGATATCTTTCTTTTCTTTACGATAATTAGATTCTTTTGGCTATTTCTTAAATGGAAATTCTATTTCCAGCTGTAAAATTCTGTTTTCATTGTAGCGAGTAACTTGTGATGACAGAAAACAGAAAACCTTGCCCCAAATGGTATATACAACAATTGATATATTTTTGTTTTGCCTGGCATTTCAGCATTCAAGGCTGTATCTACATATGCCCGAGAAAGCCCTATAAATTGAGGTTCTTGCAGAGAGTATGAAAGATTCATACTTTTTCAGTAGCAGATGTTTTTGTGTCACCTCTGCAGATATCGAGATTTCCTAAATCTCCTATAATTATTGATCCAATCTATTATAAGGCATATTATGAGAATAAGCGTGAAATTTGGCGCTTGCTTTTACTCCAATTAATAATTCTGAGCTGGATTTGAACATTATTTTCAGCCAAACAGTACTTCCATGGGACTTTTCAATTTTGTTTGCAATATTGACACATTGGAGTAGAGATCGAAGCTTAGTGCCAAGACTGGACTCTCACCACAATGAATTATTTTCTGTTCCCCTAACATACTTGCTTCTAAATTTTTTGTCTGTTTGCAATGACTTTTTTTCTACCTGAAATGAGTTTCTTTGTTTCTTTTTTTTTTTTGGTTATTTTGTCTTTATCCCACAAGATCACTATCCTACTCTGCCCTTTTCACCTTCTCCAGAAGTGGGCGCTCCACTCATTGTTATGTCATCCCCCCTCCCATGAGCCCTTCCCTTCACTGCTGAAGCTGTCCTAAAACCATTTATTTTCCTGGCTCTTTCTGCACCTCACTGCCAGCTATTTGGAGTCAGAAAATATGCTTTAGTCATTACTGCATTCTTGGAAACCAGCATAGTCTATAGCATAAGATGAGCTCAATAAATATATCCTGAATTGACATGGAATTAAAATTCCATTTTTCTTTTAATTTGCATATTCTGATACTTTGGAATTACTTGGTGCTCTTTAGTTTACAAAGTAAGACATTTAGGGGAAGGCAGAGGGAGAATCCCTTTAGGAAAGCAGTTGTAAGGGCATTAGACTACCTTCACCAGCCAGCTCTGTGTGATAGGGCAGATGGCATATGGTGGAACAGGCTTTGGGAATGCTGATATTGGTGAGGTGTGACACAGAACAGAAGGTCGAGGGAGTACAATAATAAGAGACTACGGGCATACCTTGTCTTATTGCCCTTTGCAGATAATGTGGTTTTTACAAAGTGAAGATTTGTGGCATAGGGGAGGAAGACAAATCATCTACCTACTCTAGGTCCTTCTGACTGGCCTACGAATTAAACTGACGCGAGACAGGATAACAGGAGAAAATCAAACAACTCTTTATAACATGAATACATGGGAGAAACCCAGGAAAGCTGAGTAACTCTCCAAAATGGTTGAGGCTGCCAGGTTAAATACCATCCTCAGCTAAAGACAAAGGAACAGATGTTGGGAGTAGTGGCTTGGGACTTCAAAGGGGAGGAAGGCAATTCACGTGGAAATGGAAAAGCAAGTGTTTTGTAAACAGAACTTTGATAAGAGAGGGCTTAGCAAGGATCCTCACAGTCTATTGATACCCAGAGTCCTCTGTGGTGATGACCTGTCCTGGCCACAGGACTTTTGTTTTAAATTTCTTTTAGGCAGTGAGGGGGGGAAGCCAAAGTTTCTTTCAGAATCTTTTGTCCTTAAAAATAATCAAGGCAAGGTAAAGAGACACATTTTGGGATGGCCAATTCTGATCCCCCGCAGTGGTAACCCTGCATCCAGCAAGTCTATCGGCACCATTTTTCCAACAGCATTTGCTCACTTCATGTCTCTGTGTTGCATTTTGGTAATTCTCAAAATTCAAACTTTTTCATTTTTATATTTATTATAATAATCTGTGATCAGTGATCTTTGATGTTTTTATTGTTATTGTTTTGGGGCACCACAAACCATGACCATATAAGATAGTGAACTTAATCAATAAATGTGTGCGCTCTGACTTCTCCACCTACCTGCCGTTCCCCTGTCTCTCTCCCTCTGTCCCTCTCCTGGAGCCTCCCTATTCCCTGAGGCACAATATATTGGAATTAGGCCAATTAATAACCCTACCACGGCCTCTAAGTGTCCAAGTGAAAGGAAGAATCACCTTTCTCACTTTACTTTTCATTTGTTTATTTATTTTTTGCAGTGAAGGATTCACCCTGAGCTGACATCTGTTGTCAATCTTTCCTCTTTTTTTTCTTCTCCCCAAAGCCTCGAGCACTGCTGTATATCCTAGTTGTAAGTCTTCCTAGTTCTTCTATGTGAGCCGCCACCACAGCACAGCAACTAACAGATGGATTGTGTGATTCTGTGACTGTGAAGCGAATCCGGGCTGCTCAAGAAGAGAGGGTGGAACTTTAACCACTAGGCCATCAGGGCTGGCTTGCATGTCTCTCACTTTAAATTAAAAGCTAAAAATGATTAAGCTTAGTGAAGAAGGCATGTCAAAAGCTGACATAGGCCAAAAACTAGGCCTCTTGCACCAGTTAGCCAAGTGTGAATGCCAAGGAAAAGTTACTGAAGGAAATTAAAAGTCCTACTCCAGTGAACATACAAATGATAAGAAAGCAAAACAGACTTATTGCTGATATGGAGACAGTTGTAGCAGTCTGGATAGAAGATCAAACCAGCCAAAACATTCCCTTAAGCCAAAGACTAATCCAGAGCAAGGCCCTAACTCTCTTCAATTCTATGAAGGCTGAGAGAGGTGAGGAAGCTGCAGAAGAAAAGTCTGAAGCTAGCAGAGGTAGGTTCATGAGGTTTAAGGAAAGAAGCCATCTCCATAACAGAAAAGTGCCAGGTGAAGCAGCAAGTGCTGATGGAGAAGCTGTAGTAAGTTCTCCAGAAGACCTAGCTAAGATAATGAATGAGGCTGGCTACACTAAACAACAGATTTTCAATGTAGATGAAAGAGCCTTCTATTATAAGAAGATGTCGTCTAGGACCTTCATAGCTAGAGAACAGAAGCCAAAGCTTCGAAGGGAAGGATGACTCTCTCGTTAGGGGCTACTGCAGCTGGTGACTTCAAGTCAAAGCCATGACCACTCAGAATTATTCTAAATCTACTCCTCTGCTCTATAAATGGAACAACAAAGCCTGGGTGACAGCACGTCTGTTTACAACATGGTTTACTGAATACTTTAAGCCTACTGTTGAGACTTACTGCTCAGGAAAAAGGAATTCTTTTCAAAATATTACTCCTCGTTGGCAATGCACCTCCTTACCCCAGAGCTCTGATGGAGACGTACATGAGATTAATGTTGTTTTCAAGCCTGCTAACTCAAAACCCATTCTGTAGCCCATGGATGAAGGAGTAATTTTGACTTTCAAGTCTTATTATTTAAGAAATACATTTTGTAAGGCTATAGCTGCCACAGTTAACGATTCCTCTGATGGATCTGGGCAAAGTAAGTGGAAAACCTGGAAAGGATTCACCATTCTAGGTGGCTTTAAGAACATTTGTTATTCATGAGAAAAGGTCAAAATATCAAGATTAACGGCAATTTGGAAGCAATTGATACTAACCTTTATGGATGACTTTGAGGGGTTCAAGATTTCAGTGGAGCAGGTAACTGCAGACATGGTAGAAATAGCAAGAGAACTAGAATCAGAAGTGGAGACTGAAGATGTCACTGAATTGCTGCAATCTCACGATAAAACTTTCACGGATGAGGAGCTGCTTCTCATGACGGAGCAAAGAAAGTGGTTTCTTGAGATAGAATCTACTCCTGGTAAAGATGCTGTGAGGACTATTGAAATGACAACAAAGGACTTAGAACATTACGTAGTCTTAGTTGATAAAGCAGTGGCAGGGTTTGAGAGATTGACTTCAATTTTGAAAGAAGTTCTCCTGTGGGTAAATGCTATCAAGCATCATCACATTCTACAGAGAAATCTTTTCTGGAAGGAACAGTCAATCAATGCTGCAAACATCATCATCGTCTTATTTAAGAAATTGCCACAGCCACCCTAACCTTCAGCAACCCCCTCGCTGATCAGTCAGCAGCCATCAGCATCGAGGCAAGATACTCCACCATCAAAAAGATTATGACTCACTGAAAGCTCAGGTGACAGCTAGCATTTTTTCACAATAAAGTATTTTTTAATTAAAGTACATTTTTTTGACATAATGCTATTGCACACTTAATAGACTATAGTATAGTGTAAACATAACTATGTTTTCAGTGCACCAGGAAACCAAAAAATTCATGTGACTCACTTTACTTCACTGTTCACTTTTTTTGTGCCGTGGTCAGAACCAAACCTGCAATCTCTCTGAGGTCTGCCTGTATATTTCATGATATTCAGTAAAGTTACTAAGTTCATGCAGGCTCAAATTTATGAGATTTCTTAGGAGAATAGAATGAGGACAGAACTTCATGTCCAGACTTGATGCAGGGTTGCAGGGAATGTCTGTGAAAACACAGGCCTGGAGATAGGGGGACAGTGAGAAAGCAAGATGGGGTAACTGCAGAACTCTATGCATTTGTGCGTGTGTGCATCATGCACGGGAGCCTGCATGTGTGTGATTAGTAAACACTAGGAACACACACATTTTAAAATTTAGAGCATTCGAGCCAATTTTCTTAAATGTCCCAGGGACAGAAAGGCTCCCAATTCACACAGGTTTTGGATACATCACTTCTATTATCTCTTTTGATTTTCACGTTAACATAATGAAGTAGGCACAAACTAGTCATTGTTATTTTACAAGTGAGGAAATGCAACTTTGAGAGGTTAAACAAATAATAGTAATAATAACAATAATAACAGAGGCAGAAGTATGTGCCAGACATTGCATGCAGGCTGCGTTATCTCATTTAATTCTTTTGAAGAAAACAAGAGTCTCCTGCTATTACCGTACTCACTTTACAGCTGAGGAAACGGAAAGGTTAAGTTGTTTCCTCAATGTCACACAGGAAGTAGTAGACTGAGAAGCAGATCTGTGCAATTCTAAAGCCTCTATAATTAGTCACTATGCTATTCCACACTAAGCTTATGAATCTTAAAATCCAGTTTGCTTCAGCATTGCTTTTTTCCTAGTCCATTTTAAACAAACAAGTAAACCAAAAAAAAAAAAAAAGAAAGAAAGAAAAGAAAAGAATCCAGGAAATGGTTTTACCCCCCATTTTAACATTTGCTCATTCATTTTAATCTTGCTCTATCACAACAAAGGAGTGCGGAGGTTCCAAGCACAGCCCGTAACTTCCTCCATATTCAGAGCCAGGCCCTTGCATGCCATCAACTAGCCACCTGCTCTGTTCATTCTGCGTGATCACAGACAGCCAGAAAGCCTGCTGTTCCTTCACCTCCTCCCTCTTTGCATTTCAAGAGTTTCAGGGTGCCAGCAGACAGGAACTCAGCTCTCCCACCATGTGCTGAGAAGGTCACCATCCCGTCCCTCCCAAACGGTGAAAGTGAGGTACAGGGAGAAGGAACAGTTTTCTAAAGGTCACCCTGAGCTGGGAGAGGAGCCCTGGGGAACCGGATACCCTGCCCAGCAGGCCCACCTGCCTCCACCTCAGCTCTCCTCTTGCTTTTCTAGATAAGAGAACCAGTCATCAGGCACGGGGGAGACGGGTTGTAGCATTTGATGATAATGGTTATCACTGGAGGAAACTGGAAAGAAAATTTTTATCGGCTAAGCAATGCAGGCCTAAAAATATTTCAGAATGGTCAGATTTTCTGAGTTCAGTTAGGAAGAATTCTGCTCCCCCTCCCTCTTCAAAACTGACCCCTACCAAAAGAAGGAAGCTCGAGGAAATCACTCAATTTACAAATTTGTAAATAAATAAAAACCTAGATAGAACATGGCTAGATTTTCTTTTCAGAAACTGGTTTTCTGACAGCTATAGAATTAAAAGCTTTTTATCTAGGAAGATGGGGTAAAATCTACGTTTTACTAATCCTTGGTTTCTTAATCTTCAGTTATTTCCTTTCCTTCCTTACTTTTGTCATATCCAAGTATGGTTTCTCTGTTAATGTTTTAAGTTAAGTTACTTATTATTTTTCTTTAAATTGATAAAGTTTTAAAAGCTTAAATACTTTCTTGAGTATGCTTCCAATATGCATGTCCTAAAATCTTCTAATACACATTATATAAAAACGTAGTTATTAAAATAAAATGTTTGTTTATATAATACCTAAAACCATCTCACATATCACCAGCAGTGTACTTCCCACCTCTTAGACACTGTTTTCTAATTATTAGGCTGGGAGGGGACAATAGGTATAATGTTCTACGGCTTAAGGAAATGTATTAAGGATCATGGAACAGCTGTGGTCTCCGACAGATGTTATTTACAGATAATATACGGATATGTGTGCATCGTCTTTGGTCTCTTGATGGCAATGCTGATTATTTTTACAGTAAGGCATCTTTTTTCACCAAAGCAGAGAGGTGGATTTAGAAAGTAAACCAGGGGCTGGCCCTGTGGCTGAGTGGTTAAGTTTGCATGCTCTGCTTCGGTGGCCCAGGGTTTTGCTGGTTCAGATCCTGGGTGCAGACATGGCACTCTTCATCAAGCCATGCTCAGGCGGCATCCCACACAGCACAAGCAGAGGCACACACAACTAGAATATACAACTATATATGGGGGGCGGCTTTAGGGAGAAGAAGAAAAAAAAATTTGCAACAGATGTTAGCTCAGGTGCCAATCTTTAAAAAAGAAAAGAAAGTAAACCAGGTTGCCCTCTGTCGTATCAGCAGTCTGGAAACTGAGAAGGAAAGTCACTTGTCAGCTCAGAATTCCTTTCTACATGTATTCCTTTTACTAAAGATATAGACAATGTACCTGATTCTTAAATAGGATTTCATGGGATCATACCTTATTTACTTAAGACTTACATTTTCTCTTCCACAAAAGAGGTATCTATCTCCCTGTTCATACTCCTGCTTCTCTCCTGCTTACAGTGCTGACACATTGTACAGTAGGAATTATCCTTTCTCTAAGAGAGGTCTGGTCTTTGCCCAGGGCTCCTGGGAGATGAGCTCTAGGCCGTTGGAATGTCCAGTCTGTTAAGAGGGTCTTTGTTTACCTTGGGTCTTTGGGCCACACTGGACAGTCTAAGGATGTGATTAACGGTAAAGGCTTCAGGCCGTGTGGTATCCTCTCCGCTTCTGGAGGGGCGGGAGACTAAAGGGTAGGTACACAGGCAGTCAACTATGTCTATTGAGTCCCAATAAAATCTCTGGACATCAAGGCCTGGTGAACTACCCTGGTTGGCAATACTCTGTGCATATTGTCACACATTGCTGGGATAGGTAACTCTGCCCGTGATTCCACTGGAAGAGGATAATTGGAAGCTCCACATTGGACACTTTCTAGATTTTGCCCCATGCATCTCTTCCATTGGCTGACTCTAATTTGTTTCCTTTCACTATCGTAAAACATAACCATGAGTATAGCAGCTTTCAGTGAGTACTGTGAACCCTTCTAAAGAACCACTGACTTCAGGTTGGGCACTGTACACACACGATGTCCCCTAACAACACAAACATAAAAAGCACTCCATCAATATTGAGAGGTGCTGTAAAATCATAGTTGAAGAGCTTTGAAGTCAGATACACTGGCTCTACTATTAACCAACTGTGTGATCGTTGACAAGTTACTTAATTTCTCTGAGTTTCTTTTCATAAAATGGGAATAGCACTATTTTGCACCTTCCAGGGTTGTTGTGAAAAATCACTAACAGTGCTGTGCTGAGCCACATTAGAACGTGAGGCAAAAGGAAAGATCAGTAATGCTGATCTAGTGTTTGTTTAAAATTTTTATATTTTGTTCATCATGGATATTTTGTTAATATTCATTTTCAAAAAGTACTGCACTAAAATATTATTTATCTTCATTACTAAGTTTTGGATGGCCCCTCAAATTTTGCACTTGAGGTGACAGCTTCACTCACTTCACCTTAGTCTTGGCCCTGGGGAGGATTAACAGTAATAATTAAGGTAAATTACATAGCACAGGGCCAGTACCATAGGAACGCTCAATAAATAATATGTAATTGTTGCCGATATTATTATTGTTGTTGTTATTGTTAATTTGGAGAAGATTTTGGAAATTTAGCACTATGTTAATGGGAATAAAAAAATCATAACTATGTCAAGGAATTGAGCAATATGTTCGGTTTAAAAAGAAAGATCAAGAGCTTATTCCCATTAGCAACCTGCCAAGACCGGGCAGTGTACATGAGTGTGAGTGCTTATGCATTAGTTTTCTAATTTATAAAATGAGTAATGCCAGTGAATAAGTTGGAGGCTCTTTATGAATGTTAGCTTTATAAAAAGATGTTGAATTTGTAAAGATTATCTTTAAACAAATAGCACATTCAGTATCAATAAATTGAAATGCTCATGAAGTATGATCTTCTAGTTAAATGGATTTGTCCTGAGAATTTCTTTCAGTTTCAGCTTCGGCTATTGAAAAGTCATAAAACATATTCATTAACTTCCCTGCCATTGTAACTGAAGTGGATAGAGCGTAACAACCTTGTGGCACTGTTGTGGACGGTCAGGTCTTTGGTTCAAAATATTTGAGGTGTTAGAGACAGAGCTGTGATGTTTGAACCTGAATTCCTAAGAGAAGATAGCTTTTTCTCTCACGACTTGGATCTTACTTTTGGGGGGGAGTAAATAAAAAATAAATTCCTGCTGTAGTATTAAAAAAAATAAGTTTATGGTCTTTGTTCCAAGTTCCTGGTACACAGCTCCCAAAATGCCTGGAACTTACTCTTTTGTGTGTGAATGACATGATTCATGGCAGGGGTGGGGATGGGGGGTCCAGATAGCTTCAGGATGAGGGTACCAGTCACCAGAAAAAACAACCAAGTGACTGGAGAGTCAGAACTTTTAGCAGCACCTACCCATCTTGGTAGGAAAGAGGCTAGAGATTAAGTTCAATCAGAAATAGCTAATGATTCAATCAGTCATGTCTATGTAATGAAACTTTGATAAAACCCCTCAATGCCAAGGTGTAGGAGCTTCTGGGTTGATGAACACTTGAAGGTGATGGAAGGGTGGTGTGCCTGGAAAGCACCCAGAAGCTTTGGATGTCCTTCTCCCCATATCTTGTCCTGTGCATCTCTTCCATTTGACTGTTCCTGAGTTGTATCCATTATAATTGACCAGTAAATGTACGTAAAGTGTTTTCCTGGGTTCTGTGTGTCACTCTAGCAACTACAGAACCTGAGGAGGGGGTCATGCCCAGATTTATAGCCATGTGGATGGCCCCTGGGACTTCTGAGACTGACATCTGAAGTGGAGGCAGTCTTGTGGAACTGAGCCCTTAACCTGTGGGTGTGTGCTACCTGCTGACAGTGTTAGGATTTAATTGTTGGACACCCAGTTGGTGTCAGAGAACCATACACTTGCTAATATAATTTAGTTGAGTTTTCCCTTGTGGAGGTTCTTCAAATAGTTGGTGGTTATTCTAGTTTTACAGCTGCATAAATACTTTGGTATGGCCAAGGCTTATCTCTGTTTTCCTATTATTTCTATTGATTCCCCAAAGTAAATTAGCATTTCAGTAAGGCTTTACAATTGCAACAATTGATGAAATTCACATAAATAAAATCATCACATCTTTTAATGTTGTATAAATAACCAGTTTATTGGATGTTTTCCATCAATTAAATTGGTATCATTTATGCCAAGATGAGATATTCCTACTTCTAAGAGACCTATACAATATGTTAACGTATAAGTACCCATGAAAACTAAACTCAAGGAAATGGGAAGGAAAATTGAGAAATGAAAGGGGTATATGAAGTTTGACCCAGCGTTACTCAAAATGTGATACTTGAACCAGTGGCATCTGTATCACCTGTGTCCTTGGTAGAAATGCAAATTTATTGGCCCCCTTCAATTTACGGAATCAGAATCGAAGGGATGGGGTCCAGGACACTGTGTTTTAATAGCTTTCCAGGTGACCCTTATGCACGGTATAGTCTGAGAACCACTGCTCTCTATTTAGTTTAGTCAAATGTAAGTTCAGGTGAGTAAATCAGAGGTAATGAGAAGCTCAGATTAAACAGGAGGGTGATCAACTGTCCCAATTTGCCTGGGACTGTAAGGTTTTCTGAGATGAAGGACTTTCAGGGCTGACACTAGGTAAATCCCAGGCAATCCCAGACAAGGTAGTCATCATGGTCAAATGATTCTGTGCCTATTTTAAAAGCTAGACTGCCTTGCATTTCATTTCGTCTCTGTCAGATATCCTTTATTCCCTGACTGATTTCCCTCAGGCTCTGGACATGACCAAATTAATATGGCTATCTTGTGGGTCATAGATTTGGGGAATTCAATAAGGTAGTTAGAGTTGACATTTTGTTCTTGCCGTAACTGCTGGAGTTTGATTACACTAGAGTGTGTGATCCATAACTTGCTTCTCTACTTAATTCTCTCTCACTTCAATGTCACGTGTGTAATAGGGCTCAAAAAAGGCAGAAGCTGGGAATCATTTTAAAGTTCTTGAAAGTCACTTAAAATTTGTTTATTTTGTTTCATTGTCTGCTTCTATTTGTTCTAGTCCAGGTTATTATGAATCCCTCCTTTTGTTTCCTGATTGAGCAGGTATCTTCATTAATAGCATAAATTTGCGCTTATGTCAATGAGTTTCAAATTTTCAAAGCCTGTGTTGCACATTGATTTCAATTGTAGAGATTGCAACAGTACTGCAAATGTCACTGAGAGTTGATTAACAGAATTAACAGCTACTAGTAATTATGAGTGCCATGTTTACTTTGTGTGGCTTTATTTTAATGCATACTTTGAAAGCCTGTTTCTAAGGAAATAGAGTAGAAAATGTTCCAAAGAAATGAGTTTTATCTTTTGTGAAGTTCAAAGCAGAAGCAAAACAAAGCAAAACATTTAACAATTTCTGTCTGTCTCTAATGAAATCTAATGGGTTGGTGGGTGTGTGTTTCTTCAAACATAATAACTCTGCACAAATTATTTGTTTTTAATGTCATAAAAACCCATGTTATATTACTTGGCTTTCTTAAAGCTCTTACAATGAAGACTCAATTATGTTGCATTCACAAACAATTAGGTTTGACTATTTGAATGCAAACTATTGTTGCCAACATTTGCAGCATTTTTTAACCGGTAAAAACATTCTGTTTTGTCTATTAAAATACTCATTTTGTAAATTGTTTTTCATGTGATTTAGGCTGTAGCACAAATGCTTTCTCTCTCTCTCTTTGCAGCTAATTTTTTCCCTGTTTATCCACACAAGTTACTGGATAAGTACAATGAGTTATCTCTGATATATGGGCTTTCTCTACTGAGTCACTGACTCAATTTCAAGTGTCCAGTTCAATGGAGGAGTCATTTCTCAAGGCTTTAATATGCCCATTTGGTAGTCCTTGAGTAACTTCAATCTTCAACGTGTGCCAGTTTGTATGCTCTAATCCATGGCCATCAGTAGTGTCCTCCTCTTAGAGTTTGGTCTGGCCCAGAAAGCAGGGTTTTGTTTTATTCTAGGTAAAATTTTAAAGTCATCACATATGATTAAAACTAGGTGTAGTCAATTAACCACCAAAAATCTCTTAGGAAAATGATATGTTGGAGACCAACATACTATTGTTTCAAACCTAATGCAACATACTATTGTTTCAAGTTCAATAATACTGTATTTTTTCCTAACCACGGAAAAGATCACTTGTTTTCGATTGAGCACCAGATGAAACATTTGGATCATGTTCAGTGGTCATGATGAGCACAACTACATATCCTCAAAAATTAGAAACAATATGAGAGGCATGTCTATTAGAACCACCTGAGGAAATGAGATTCAATTCTCCCATCTCCCATCTCCCTCCCACTCCACGCCTACCTGAGTTGAGGGCAATGGCAGGCTGACCTGCCCCCTACTTAAATTGTCATTCATTCTCTCCCCTTCCCTTTATGGTTCCATTCCTTTCTTGGTTTCATTCCTTTCTCGCTCATTTAATTCTCCCTATAAGCCTTTAAGAATGAGGTCTTGTTTTTCCTCCCAATTGACAAATAAGCCTAAAAAATGTTGAAAGACTGCCCCAGTCACTCAGAAAGTGAGTAGCAGGGCTGATATCTGAATCTAGGCTTCCTAACACTGAAGCTTTCACCTTAGCCCCTGTGCTGTAATGTAAAACATGCTCATGAGTAGTTTGCTTTGGTAATGTGTAAGAGAAAAAAAGGACCAAAAACAGAAGGTAGTCTGGCACCCTGAAACATACATCCAGTGAGAATTAGGTCACTAACAGTCTTGTCACTTTTTTGCTGTAATAGTCTTACATATATCTGCTTAAGCATGTACCTTGACTGCTTTTCATTCTATTTCTTAAACCCTTGGGGCTAGGTTTCCAATGTCACATCTTTCCAATTGAGAGCAAAGTTTTGACATTGCTATGGCCCTGATATTGGTTGAAAGAAATTGTTTGACAGTCCTTGCCAAGTTCAAACCAATGATGGAATGAAGGTCTTATCCACGTGGCTTTGTTTATTGTAATATATTACATTCCATTGGTAATTTGCAAATTGGAGAGACTAATTTACTTGTATTTTACAGGATGCTGAAACAAATTAGGCTAACCAAGATCTTTCAGTTATATCAATGCTAGCTATAGTCATCTTTAGGTGTCTTATTAATTTTGTAAGCACAAAAGCCACTGTGAAGTTTTCCACGCCACAGTTCAGCATGTACGTCTGCTCCTTATCTAAGGTCTGCTTTCCAAGTTAGAATGTAAACACAAATGTATTGGGCTGCACATTATATTTGGGGCTTCATAATGTAAGAGGTATGAATGCAATGATTCATAAACTGAAATACAAGCTTCTAAGCCATCAATGAACTTTGAGGGGATTGCAGAAACAAAATCTTAGGGCTTCTTGGTATACCAGCTTTTTCCTTCATTTTAAAATCATTTTTTTTTAAAGAAATGAAAATTTACTAACCTTTCACTCAACACAAAATAATGATGAGATCCTAGTTCATTTATATTCAGCTGTAGTAACATATTTATTCAGGTGCCAGATGTAGAGTGTTAATGGATTAAAGTATATGGGCAAAGTGGGCATTTGTACTGTAAATGTTACTTAAGTGAATTTGGCCTGCAAGAGTATTATTGATTTATTTTATCTAATTTGGCTTGTATTGCAATTCAAGCTCAAGATTGAGGGTTGAAGTCATCTGTCTTCTATAGGTGAAATGACTTCAAGTCACAAGGGAACTAAACTAAGTGAATAGGAAGTCTCTTCCTTTGAGGAAGCAAAGAGAGTGGAAATGATTTCCAGGGAGGTGGGGGTCTGGAGAGGGAAGTGTTGTTCTCCTGCCAAGGACACTAGGAAATCACATTCCACCAGGAAGAAAACATGCAACCACCACTCAGTGAAACATTTTGATTTCCCTGTCAATGTTAAAACAATATCCTCTTAATAGCTGAAGGGTGGGACTGTGCAAAGCTAGGCATGGAGCTTAGCATCGATCACTTAGTAAATCAGCAGAGCAGGAAGAAAGGTGCCTTATTTTAGCTGATGTACAAAGCACCCTACTGAGTGTTTCATGTCCGCTCCTCAGTTCTCCAATTGTCCAGGCTTACGAAGAAAGAAGAGAGCTGCTGGTGAGCATAGAAGCTTAAGTTCTCTTTTAATCATTTTTTTTTTGAAGCTGTTATGAAATTGCTGAATACTAAATTTCTTGTTGAATGATTGACCACGAATGATGAAAACTATAAACTGTGTAGTGCCATTAAACTATTATGAGAATATCATATTATGTGGCTCTAATCCCCATAATTATTATAGCCTGAATTTACGATGAGCATAAAGAAAGAGAAGGCAATAAGTATTAAAAAAAATAAAGTTGTAGGAAAACAAACGACTTTGGTACAATTCGTTAGTTGGGTCCTCTGACACATCCTTGTGAAATAAGGAAGGACTCATATCCTCTTCAATCAAGGAGAGGGAAACTGAGGCCTAGCAAGGCATGGTGAGCAGTCCAAGGCCACCCAGGGCAACTGTACAGTTTTTCAGGTGGAAAAGCAATCTCGCACACCTATCTTTGTCCCCCGGCTCCTCCGCTTCTGGAGTTGCAAAGAGATCTATTAATTAAACAAAACAGTCAGACAGCTCCACAGGAGCCTTTGGATCTGAAGTCTCTAATGACTCCATGCAAAATGTCCCAGACCCGAAACATCTGTTAGGGAGATATAGTCAAGTTCCACTCCACGGTCCCAAGTTAACAACTTACTTTGTTTCCTTTTATTTTTTTTAAGTGCATAGCATCTGTCTATGTATTTCAGGGGACAGACCTTACTTCTAAACCTCAGCCAGAGAACGTTATATAGAACACTCTCCACACTTCACTGTATGTGCTAATTAGAAGCTTCTTACACAAGCACATAAATTCATTTATACACTGATGAATTTTCAGTTGCCAAATAGCTCCCGTGAAAAGGCCAGAAAAGTAAAAATAGTCAGTCTAATGAATTTAACATTTATTTTTATGCAAGCTTGGGTAATTTTTAGAATTGTTTTTTTTTTTGGAGGAATGATTTGCATGGGCAATGCGTTTGTTTTCTGAGACTTTTGAAATACTATTTCCTGGAAAAGCAAGGCAAATTTTCTTGATTGAGAGGCGTCCAGCAGATATGTGGAGTTAAACCCCAAAGACTAGAAGTGAAAGGAAGAGAGATCACCCCTGGCTCACACATTCGCAAGGCCTGGGGCAAAGAAGGAAGAGCATCAAAGAAAAGATAAAGGTGACTTAGGATTTCACTGCAGCGTGGGGTGAATTTGTCTCCAGTGCAAGCCCTGCAGCTGACAAAGAGCAGTCACCCAGTTCCCTTTCTGTCGCATCCCTCCAATGAGGGACAGAAGGTAAATGTCAGTCTTATTTCTCCAACAGAAATGCAATTTCATACGATGTCCCTTTTAAATCTTTCCACTTTTTTCACTTTCTTTTACTTCACCCTCATTAGATACACGTACACATGCGTGTTTATCTATTCCTCCATCCGTCCATCAATCAAGTATGTGCAGGGGCTTCCCATTGGTCTGGCACTGCTTGGTGCCAGAAGTCAGAGAAGATCACTGTCTTATGAAGCTCACAATCTTATGGGGGAAACATATAATTAAAAAGTAAACAACTCCTTAGTAAAGATAATTATGAATAGAAAGAATTGTTAGCCTATAAATAGGATAATAAAGAATTATTGGGAGGAGCAGGGGTCCTTGGGATAAGAGATTGATGATGAAAAGGCCTCCCTAGTGAGATGAGTTAAATTACTTGACTGATGGGAAGGAAGTAACCATGCAATACTTTGAGGAAAGACTCTTCCAGGAGGAGGGGAGAACAAAGACAATGGCCTTGAGGCCAGGACAATTTCAACAAACGGCATAGAGTTTCAAGTATAGTGATCGTATGTGGACTCAGTGGAGTATGGTACAAAATGAAGGCAAGGAGGTGAACGGGGGCTAAATCATGAAGAATCTTATAGGCCATAAAATAGCACTTGAATTTCATTCTTTATTTAAACTTTGATACAGTTTTCTATATCACATCTATGTGGTGAGCATTGCACCAAGCACTTTATAGAAGCTATTTCATGTACCTTCACAACAATCCTAAGAGGAATACAACAATATTATTTTGTGGATGAGAAAATGAAGACTCAAAGAAGTTAAGTAAATTTCCCAATGTTATTTAGCTAGTAAAACGTGGAGCCAAGATTCCAAGCTGGATCTAGCTCCACGGTCCGGGCCCTTGTCTACTCTCCCCCTTCACTCCACTTCTCCTGTATCCTGTTTCCCAGAACTAGCTGGTATGCTCTGCACATAATGCAGGTGAAGCATACACAAAAGCAAATATCTTCTGAAATGGGAGACCTGAGATGCTATGAGCCAGAAGAAACTGCCTGTGAGGAAAAGCAGCATCAAAAATGACAGTTAACGGTAGCTGGATTCTGAGTGGTCTCTGCTAAGTTGTCTCCTTTACTTCATTTTGCTTTCTCCATCACAGCTAGAGTGAAGATTTTCGTGATGTCAAGAAGTCACCATTATATATCTATAAATACGTTATATGTATTACATTAAGGAAGACTGCCTTAAAAAATGACCAAAGAGGGACTAGCCCCATGGCATAGTGGTTAAGTTCACGAGGTCCGCTTCGGCCATCTGGAGTTCACCAGTTCAGATCCCAGAGTGGACCCACACACCGCTCATCAAGCCATGCTGTGGCAGCATCCCACATACAAAGTAGAGGAAGATGCACATGGATGTTAGCTCAGGGCCAACCTTCCTCAGCAAAAAGAGGAAGATTTGCAATAGATGTTAGCTCAGGGCTAATCTTCCTCAAATAAAAAAATAAATAAATGGTCCATGAAAATTTCTGGGCCCACATGCTCTTCCAGAACCTTGTAGTTTCCCATCAAGGGGGGCAGTCTATTTCTCCTCCTGGTGAAGCTGGCAAGGCCACTGAGATTCAATGAATAGAATGTGACAGAAGAGCTGCAGCAAGAGTCGTGAAGCTAAGCTAGCAAATTTAATACAGCCCTTTCTCTCTCACTCTTTTCTTTCTCTCACTCTCTCATACTCTCTCTCTCACTCACTCTCTCTCTCCTCGCCTTTAGAATTCAGCGATCACTTTGTGAGGAACCCCTGCCGCATGGAGAAGCCATGTGTAGTTGTTTCTACTAAAAGCCCCAGTTAACGACTGAATCCACAGATAACTGCCAGAAATATGAGGGAATGAACCTTCAGATGAGTCCAGCCTCTTACTTTCAGGCCACCACAGGTGATGTTCAGTGGAAAATAAATGAGAAATACCCACTAGGTTTTACCCAAATTACAGATTTGTGAGCAAAATAAATGTTACTATTGTTTTAAGCCACTAATTTTTAGGGTAAACTTGTTATACGATCAAAGCAGTTGAAACACACACACATACACACATTCTTTGAATATGCCATCTATATATATAAACAAACATACATAAGAATTAAAAGTAGCTTTTAGGAGACTATCCAATTAATATGAGGAGATGATATATTTATTTTATTAAAAGAGGTAGTGTTGAAGTTAGACATTGATTTGAAGTAAACACCATTTCCTACCAGGGGTGGCCTTCGGCAGGGTAGTTAATCTATCTAATATTCATTTTCTTGTTCTATTAAGTAGAGACAATAATGGCTCCTATTACATAAGATTGTTGTGTAAGATAAATAGGATCATATTTATATATTTGTTAGTACCGTGGCTGGCACATAGTAAGTACTCAGTAACTGTCACTATAAAATAAAATTTAAAGTTATTATTATTGTTATTGCTCTATCATTGGGCATGGTCCCAGTTTACAACTTGCATCTTTTCCTCCAGGAGTTCACCTAAAAAGATTTCATTTCTAAGTGCCACCCAAGGAGTACTATTATCTAAATAGCTTCTGAAGCATGTGGGAAAATCAGAGCTGTGGATAATTAGAGGTCAGCTGATGGGATCCAAGAAAAGATCTTTTACAACATCTTAAGGGGAAAGAGAGCAAAAGGCCTAGGAACTAGAAAATGTTCTTCAAGGCAGAGCAAATATATATATTTTCCATGAACTTTATCCAGTTGCGAATTCAATATGAAACCCTAGAAATATGAGTGTCAATGACATTTCTTACCAATTAAATTTCATCTCAGCACAAATCAGATGGCATAAATCAAAGACTTTGAGGAAAAGAAGGTCATTTTCCATAAAACTGTGTTTTCCCCTCTGTACAAACGCCACCTTTCAGGGTTATAATTGTATTTTATAACAATAGGGCCTATTGTCATGAGATATCATAGCTTAGCCTTTTTTGTAGAGGAGCTGTTGCTGATGATTCAATATTATTCTTTCCCATTTGCACTGCTTTGACTTAACATGTCATTTCTTACAAAAATGAAGGTAAATCCAGATAGTTCTGGAAAATTTGATTGGTTTACCAGTATCCTGTTGGACTGGGAAAACTCCTAACTATATTGTGTGTAATGGCATGCTGTCACCTGTCACTTGCTGAAAACATAAAATTCCCAAACATAGTGCTACCGACCTCTATGAATCCAAGCCGCGTCTACATTTGGCCTTACATACTGCACCATTCCTCTATGGTAAGTAAGAGAAAAATCCTCCGAGTCTTTTATTGAATCCCTGGTGCCAATTGTTGCAACATTTAGTGCAGACACCCTGGTTAGTAACCTCTGACCATAAAAAGGGCAAGAGGAAGGAGCAGAGGAAACCTAAGGCACTGTCTAACTTGGCCTTGGAATGGTAAGGTTGAGCCCGGCACTCTGTGAGCACCCTGTGCATCTGGCTGTTGTTGTCCACTGAGATGCCACTGAGACCCTCAGCACTTAACTCCCCCACTTAGAAGCTTCATTGAGCGGCAGGAGGGAGTTGTTCAAGTCTTCACTAGTGGATGCAGGAAACGTCTGAAATCCAATCAGATTTTCCAACTTTGGGGAGAGTTCTCACCTCTGGTTAGACAATGCTGGATAGATGCTTGATCTTTCTTATGAATATTCTTGTTCCCTCCTACTCATTCTCCAGTAAACATTTTTTGCTCCCCTCTTACTCATCCTCCTTTCCTTTTTAAACCTTATCTTCCACCAAGCTAGTTGATTGTGTTATGAGGAATCACAGCACCTTCTATTTGCTTATATTATCACAAATATCCTACTTTTATTGCTATTATCTTGATCTGTCTTCTTCACTAGACTGTACACTCCACAACAAGAAAGTCTGTGTCTGTCACCGCACCCACGGTCTTCCCTAGCACACAGCCTAGCAAAGAGTAAGCACTGAAATAGTGAGCATTAAAAAGAAAATACATAAATGAATGATGTTACCAGATTCACAGGACATTAAAGTCCTAGTAATTGGATGAAGCATATCCATGGCTTCAAAAATGAAATTACAATTTAATTGAAGGAACAGTGTAAATGCACAGTTGGTATTTAATAACAAGCCCTTAAAACCATAACATAACATAATATAGAGTAACGGGTGCACTGTTGGTCTCCTTGCCTGAAATCTCTTGGCTTTCTCATTAGCTCCCCAATACTGTCACAAATCTAGAATTCATAGGAATTAAAGGAAATACTGCAGTAGTCTAAACTATGTGCATTTAAATTCTAGCCTTGCCTTATATCAGCAGTGAGCCTTGGTTTCTTGTCTCCAAAGTTGTGCTAACAGTTTGTACCATTTTAGGAAGATTAGATATTATATACACAAAGCACCTAGCACAGGGGTCAGGATGTGGTGAGTATGCATCGTATAAAACTCTTCTTGAGAGCAGTACTGTGTTCTCATCTTCACACACTTTCAGTGATTCTCCACTGCCAACCTAAAGAATAGGATTATTTTGCTTGGTATTCACGAGTCCCACGGTGGGTTCCTTCTTTTCCAGCCTTAAATGTCGCTACATTCCTCCTATTTCAGATTATCCATCCAATTGTCCAACTCCCTCTTCTCCAGTGTGCTTGGAACCTTCAAGCTTTTGTGCCTTTGGTTCTGCTGCATTAACACGCTGGATGATTATTTTTTACCTGCTAAAATTTCTTTTATGATAAAAGGTCATATTGAGTAGTGTTTAAGAAGATGGACTCCAGATTCAGTCCACTTGGGTTCAAATCCTAGCTCCTTCATACACATCTGTGACCTTGGGTGACTTATTCAACATCTCCATGCCTCAATGCCAGTATATATAATTGGGATAGGAAAACATTAATCTCCTAGAGTGACAAAGATTAAAAGAATTCTCATATGTAAAGTACCTATAACCGAGCGCATGACATGAAGCGAGCACTGCATGGAATATTGGTTGTTATCCTGATCATTATCATCAACACCTTTTTTCAATACTTCTCCATAATTCTTTCCTTTGTTATTTGTCAGAGTATCTGCTCTTTCTTTGGTGATATACCAACATTTCTCTCCTATCTTCATTACATAACTTGAAAAGTTATGTTTAATATTAGAGTATATAGCTTGAATGCTTACCACCACCATAAAATTCTGTTTCTTTAGGGAAGAAGTCATAATGCCCTCTTCCTCATCTCTTTTGGCCTTAGAAGAATGTTTTCTCAAATACTCTACACCAGCTAAGTGTGAAATGAGCAAGAATGCATGTGTCTGATTTATTGTTTACTTCTTCATCACCTGTGTTCTTGTATGAGAACAAGAGCATCAACCTTGTCTGTCACTGCTAGAGTCCCAGAGCTTAAAACAGTGCCTAGCACAAAATAGGCACTCGGGAAACATTTGTTGAATGAGAGAAGTGAATGAATGAATCAATGAATGAATGGATTAATTAGTAAATCAAGATATCCATATTTGAGGTTTCTTTTTTTGGAGAAAGATTAGCCCTGAGGTAGCTACTGCTAGTCCTCCTCTGTTTTGCTGAGGAAGCCTGGCCCTGAGCTAACATCGTGCCCATCTTCCTCTACTTTATAGGTGGGACGCCTACCACATCATGGCGTGCCAAACGGCGCCATGTCCGCACCCGGGATCCGAACCAGCGAACCCCGGGCCACTGAAGCAGAATGTGCAAACTTAACCACTGCGCCACCAGGCTGGCCCCCGAGGTGTCTTAAAATTCTCCCTTAATGAATTAGAAAGCATGTGCTTCAGCCCTTAGTTCCCTGTGTATTTCCACACACAACATGCTATGTGTATGCAGAATGCAAAATTGGAATCATTTCCAGAATTAGGATATAAATTGGACATGTGGGCAACTGCCTGACTAGGCAGGGAGATATTTGAACAAAAATATCTTGCCTAGAGAAAAGCAGGTGGAATTTGCCTTTTCAACATTTTTGTGCCAAGCCAGATAATTTACTTCTCACCTGGGAGCAATTTCCTTCCCGCAGCCATAATGTGAGTTTCACCACAGCTGTGGAGCTAAACTCAAAGTCAAAGTAGAGATTGCTGTGTCACTTGCTGGGAAATGACTTTTTAGTTTGAGTCTGTGTCCTTGTCTGGTGTTTTCTTATTTGTGTTTAAAAACAGGGACTGCAGAGATGAGCATATCTCTTTCTTGAGTGTACAAGTAGAATACGGAAGGAATTTGTGTGTATTTGTGCGTGTGTTTGCGTGTGTGTGTGTGTGGCTTTAAATTCCTGGACTCTTTATCATGTCCCAATACATGCATTCTGACTTCTGTTTTTTCAGCCATGAAGCAGTAGCTGCATCTGGAGGTGTGAATTATACATTTGAGTTAACGGTATTTAACAGAAACCAACATTTTTTTTTTATCTCCTATATCCAAAATTCCAAGACAACCAGGCTGATCAGTATGACGCTGGTATCTTCCACCTCCTCTGTTCCTTCTCTTCTATAAAATTTTCCATTCTTAGCATCAGATAGTTAGGCTGGAGAATAAAATTAATTGCTCTCCATACTGCCTTCTCATATTACTATTTTTTTTCCTCCTGATATTGACATTTCACTAGAGGAGCAGAATTTTCTAAGTTGTAATCTTAGTGATAAAGAGCAGGACAAGGTTAGACTAGGGGTAGAAGGAGGAATGTGCACATTTTTTCATGTCAAAGTCATGCAAAGAGTCACTAAAGTTCTCCAGTGCTGAGTCAGAGGCTTTAATAACAGCCTCCAGTTTCCAAAGGCCATGGAGACAGTGGCATGACACGTGGGCACAGACGGGGACAGTTGCCTCAGGCATTCATGGTTATGTTATGCCAGTCCCAGAAACTGAAATATGACAGAGAGAGAACAGTAGAAAGATGTTTTCCAACATTGCCTGTGAGTAGGTAAAGAAGGCCTGCAAAGGATGATTGGATATGTGTCCTTCTCCCAGAATCTCTTGTCTAATACTTGACGTGGGATATTCAATATACAATTAGAGATGTACTCCTCTGTATATTCGAGACATTTTGGTCTCAGGAGTCTGTTTTTTTAAGAAAATACACCACATGTGTAATACCAAATATGACCTATTAACTTAGAAATTAGTTGGCCTAAGGCCAGAACTATAGTAAGGGACTATCAAATAGGTCATCCTCAGTTGCAGAAGCTCAAAGTACAAGAAGACAGTTGAAGAGACCTCCAAAAATAAATTTCACATGCCCGAAGGAGATGCATGAGCCTTTAAGACAGAGATCTGTGCTCAGAATCTAGGAGTGCCTTTACCATGCTAGCCTCAGGTCACTTAAGAGTGAAAATAAGTGACAAAAGATAAGCTCTACACAATAATATTCGAGATCCTCCTGTCCTCACCTGACTCTTCAGAAGGAAAGGTAAGTGGGAGCAGTTCAGAAATGTCTTTACTGTATAGAATCTGGGTATTGAGCATAGCATAAAGAAAAGAAAACTAACAAACCAAAATGACACCACCAATCATAATCTAAAGCAAGGATTGGCAGCGCTTCTTTTCAATAAAGTTTTATTGGAACGTAGCCACTCCCATTCACTGGAGTATGGCCTGTGTTGCTTTTCCACTACAATAGCAGAGTTGGACAAGTGTGACAGGGATTTGGCTCACAAGCCTAAAATATTTACTATCTGGCTCTTAAGAAAACAAAAGTTTGCGATCCCTGCTCTAAAAATATCTAGAGGAGTTATGTTGCCTTACACAATGCATTAAACATTGGAGGCAGCAAATGGCAACCTGTAAAAGCCTCCTAGAAATTGTTTTATGACTATAGGACATAAGGAAAATGCAAAATGCGTGTTTGGGATTCCTCATTGGCAATAACTGAAGTCATACATGGTTTCTAGTTTCATTTGCTTACAGTAATCACCAAAGTAAGTATCGGTCAGCTGCCTTAGGCTCAATTAATGCTGAATGAGATCTTTTCTTAGTTTTTACCGCCGTCAATCCCTGTCTGATGATATTTACCATTTGTTCTTCCACTATTTTCTTAAACCCTTCGAGCTGCTGCAAACCTCACATTTCAAAATACAACGTGCTAAGTCTGTCTTTCATATGTGCAGACAGGCCAACTATCATATACCTGTTGAGTGTGACACATGAGTCACACTCTTCAGCAGAATATAAAAGGCTAGAAGAATGACTCTCATTGGCTGAAGGAAGAAAATATGCTGAGAGCATGAAAATAATATACTTTGATAAGGGAGTTTGTGTGTGAGATTGTGGAAAAGAGAGATTATTTATGTATTCAGGAACAGTCATGTTATAATGAAGCAGTGGTGCATAGGGTTTTGAAGGAAAGCAGATTTTGAAAAGTTTTGCTATAATTAATCAACAGGACTATATCTTTTCTATTTCTTGAGGGCATAGATTTAAGAGGTTTTTAAAGTATTTTGGTCGTTGGGCTGGGATAATTTGAGTATATCCCATACACCAACTAGACAACAAATTCCCTCAGCTTCTGCAGGCTGCCTTGTCAAATGGGGATTAGGTCTATATATACAGGGTTATTAGGAGAATGCCTCAGAAAATGTATGAGAAAGCAGTAAGTAAGTTGATTTTTCTTAACACCATCTGTTATTATCATTGCTCTATTTACTGTGTTGTCATGGCTAACCGTCAGAAAGTTTTCAGTACAACCTTGAATTAACTTGACGTGATTGGGTCTCACTTCAATCACCTCCTCATACAAAAGACCCCTGACAGTGTTCTGAGCAAAAGTCTTGTCATCCACAGAGCTAGGACTGGAAAATTACATGCTTTAGGCAAATAAAGGGAAAAGGACAGCATTTCCCATCTCTGACATGACTTCACATTGTCTTTTGAAAATTTAAGCCCCAGGATACATTATGTGCTTTCTTCTTTGCACCTGGTCATACACCTTTTAGTAATTGCTTGCTGCTAAAATGATAAATGGATGCTATTAAAATACTTTAATGCATAGTGTACCAAAAGTGCCTACTTAAAGGCTAGTTTCCCTTCAGAATTTTGAAGAAGATGCCTTCTCAGCTTTTCTTTCTTGGCACAATTCTTAAGAGAATGGGAAAATCTTTATGCCTGTGTTCCTCTAAACATCCACCAGAGATAATGCTTTATTCCTGTAAAAGCTTCAAGTGGCTTTAATTAGATATTCTTAGTTAGTAAATAGCTCACCTCTTCTACTTCTTCCTCCCTTCCCAAAGGGTTGTGACTTTGGCAGAAGGTGAAGTGACATGGATTGTTTGTATCTCATGCCCTTTCGTTTGGCTTTTCCTGCCATTGTTTTCAGAGATGAGATTCTGTAGTGCACGTGATTTCTGAGTGAAAGATGTGCTGGTTCATACATTTTTTTAAATTTCTAAAACTTTATGTTGGAAACAAAAAAAAGATTTTGAGAAAAGCCAATAAACACAAAAATCAGTGATTAACTGAAATTTTTCCTGTTTTAAAATATACCCAAGCCCAGATCTCTGGAATTATATGAGGACAAAGATGTTGTAAAGACTCACAGGTCTACCTGTGTGTTCTCCTTGAAATTCCCTTACCCTTGATACTGTATGTGCTTAAATGTATTTGTAATATCAAGTTATAAGGTAACCAAATTTTGGAATTTTACTAATTTTGCTTGGAAGGCACAGCCACTTTCCCTTAAATAGCAGAGTAATTTTATCAGTGTTAATCAAACACAATTTTGGAAGCCCCAGATGAAGAGACCATCATTATAGATAGAGTGACTATGTGGAACATATAAAGCTAATGCTCATTAGAGACACAATTGTTAATAGTTTTAATTAGTCATTAAAAGCTGTTTGGTGTTTGTATCTAGCATTTGCTCTCACTTGAATGCTTTTCCAGAATCTATGTACAATTCTCAGACTACAGTAATACAATACTAAGATAAACTGAGTCCAAAGTGATGATTCATGTATAAAGTATAGCTTTATTCATGGAAACAAAAGTTTGTACTTTATTCCTTTATTTTCTTCATTTTTCTGGGGAAAATGTAGAAGTATACTTAAAAAATAGCAACAATTAATTTTCCTCACTAAAAGCCTGAACTTCATAATATTTTTGCTTTCTCTCCAAATTTATACTTCTCAATTTCAGTTTTAATTTGCTAGAACAACAAAAGAGCTAAATCTTCTACTTTTAACAAGTCCTTCCTATGTGCCTGAACAGCAATGAGCTAGCAATAACTTCTTACCTTTCCTACAACTCCCATTGCCAAGTATAGGCTATTTAGAAGTTGGTACAAAGTGAAAATACATACCTGGTTTCCCACAGGCAATCGTCTGAAATGCCGTCTATCATTTGTAATTTCTCTGACATTATTTGGTGGTTATGATTTATCACCTTGCCACTGCATGGGTCAGCCGTGAAATCTCCATGACTCAATGGCACATAACAAAAGCAATCAGGAAGGTGACATTTGAATGAAGGGTTGGTGGATGGGTTTGAACATGATTTCATGAACTTAAAGAACTAAGGCAGAGTAACTCCCCCAACTTTTTGAAATTTTATAAAGTCAGCATTTCTATTCTTTCTCTTCATTAGTTAATACCTCCGAACTTGGGGAAAATTACCATCAATTGGACACAAACAACAAATATAAATTTATGGAGAGTGATGGTATGGATTTATTCTTATTTTGCATTTAATCTTATACTTTTCCATTGCGTTCAGAATAGCCTTGTTGTAATCTTGCAAATAAATTTTCTACTGCTTTTAAATTTCCTTGCTACCCACATTATTTTTACTAGGTGGTAAATTGTAGCAAAATGAATTTATTCTTTCAATAAATATTTATTGAGCCTGTATTCTGTGTCAAGCATTGTGTAAGACAATGAGGTTGAAGCAATGAGCAAGGCAGACGCTGACCCTCCCTCTCAAGGAGTTTCCAGTCTGGTGAAATGAGTGAAATGGGTCATATTTACTTTTCTAGGCTAAGTGCCATTAAGCTTGAGTGGGAAAATACCCATTTTCAAGTCTTAAAAAATATTTTTAAACAAGCAACTTGACTTTGCAGTACTTGAATATTTATTTCAAGCTACAGCTATCCTCATATGGAAAAGTAGAACAAAGCTTGGCCCATTGACGGAATACGACTGGCCATCCGGGAACCTGCCCCCTTTTATCCCTGTGGACTCTCTGCTTTGACAGTTTATATTAAATTCTGCCTCCTTATTTTCCAAATAATATTTAACCTCTTTTGAGCTAAGAAGAGAAGTACTGGGTGAAGTTCTTAGAAAGTTTCGCCACTGGAACTCAGTTTATCAGTTGTAAGTATCATCTAACAGCATTGGCCAGGAATCATGATATGCTTGTCATTGCATCCAAAGGAGATAGAGAAAGAAAAGATAGAATTTTCAGAGAAAAGTCAGTGACATTAATGGAAACATGACTTAAGCACAAATTCAAAAAGAACCTCCTTCAAACAAGAATTGTGGTTATTCACTTTGCAATTAGCATCACCTGGGATAGTGTCTGGAAGAGAATGGCAACGGTAATACTGTCTATTCTTTCTTGAAAGCGTATTGGGTGTCAGGCATTGTGCTAAATATTGAGTGAGAAGTACTGATGAATTGAGTCTTTATTGTACAGAAATAATAGAGGGGCATAAAAATTAGCTGACAGAACCTGCAGAGGTTAATATAAAAATTTTGGAAGAAATTGTGCCAGCCTCTCACTTCTCAGGAGGGAAGGATGCCAGACATGAAGAGAATAGACAGTACTTTGGAATGGTTTGCACCTTTTCAACTATAAGTAAGTGTAGCCAGGAACTCAACAGGAAATTGATTAAGAACAACTGGGCACTCCTGGCACAGCTAGCCTAAGCATGCTCCATTCTTGGTTGGCTTCACCATAGGATACCACCTCATGGAAATAACATCATAATGAAGAAGACACAAGCAGATGAAGTAAACAGTTATTCTGGATGTAGATACATCTTGCTTTACCTTTAGGAAAGGTCTAAAGAAGAATTTAGAATTCAGGTTAAGAATTAGGTCATGAAGAGAAAATATGATTTATGTACAGTATACAAATGTAAACTTGAGCCTAAACACTAGAGGAATATTCCTGGTACTGATCAATTGCTGTTTTTCTCACTGCTCAGTATATGGCATTAAATCATGAAATTATTTTTTCAAGTTGCCTCACCCAGTCTACTTTTGGATTGGGTCTTAGGAAGAAAGCTTAGGAAATAGAAACTCAAGATTGGGAAAAGTTTGAGGTGTTTGCTTTCTTTTTGTGTTGGGACAATGTTTCAAGCGATCTGTCTCTTCAATCATTCTCCCTGGTATTACGTCAAAGGGCTGGGCCTATCCGTATCAGGAAGATTGATTAAGGAACCAGCACCAAGGACTTCACATGGATTATTTCATTTAGTCTTCAAATCAATCACACAATGTATAAATGATGATTCCCATATTATTGATGGGTTAACTAAGGTTTAGAGAAGTTAGGTGACTTGTTCAGGGTCATAACACCTGGTGTAGTGGCATCAACTTTGTATAATTCAGACTTGATTTTAAAGTGAACCATGAACAGATGGCCAGAAATAAGTAATAAGCAAAGGTCTTAAGACACTGCACGTGGTTTCCAAAGGAGTCAAATTGATTTTTATCACAAGTAAGGAAGGGTTAGGAGAGAAAATTGACGTTGGTTACCAGATGCTTTTGGTTGGATAGAAGTTTTAGCATTAAAGATAAAGTGACTGAAGACTGAGACAGAAATTCAAGGGAGAAATTCTTGGCAGCACTAAGAGGAACAGACCTGTCAGGGCAAATAGGGATCTACAGGTTTTTAGGGGTTTTGTTTGTTTGTTTGTTTCTTCCAGGCAACTGGCTGTAGAATACAAAATCATACCCATAAAATCTTACATGTCAGCTGTGATCTCATCCAACACCACAGCCCCCTCACTGTTCAAGATGTCCTGCTAATGTAAATGTAAATGAGACTGAAGAATTGGTTCTATAAATCGAGCTCCTGATGAATTAACCCCTTTTCCCTTCCACAGTGCTCAAGCCCAAGGGTCCATTAACTGAACACATAAATGGAGCCTCATGACCCTCGAAATCTACTCTGCATGCTGTGCCCAGATGCTCATGGTGTCCTTCCTCTGTGCCCACATGGAAATCCTCCTGGCATTTAAGATCATCATGTCCCTCAAGCCTTCCTGTCAGAGAGAGAAGAGCCCTAAGAGAAATGCTGCAGATCAGTGAGTTGGTAAACCAGCTAAGGAAACAGTGTTATAGCCCATCAGACCTCTGAAAATATCCCACTTTGAAGATGTAAGAATGAGAGCGACCCATCTGAATCAGGATCCAGAGAAGCATTTGATATGTAGGCAAGTTCAGATGAACTTTTTAAATGACAAGAATTCTTCACTTCACATTCTGACCTCAGAAACAGCTTTCAAACTGAGTTTCAATACCCAGGCTATAAATTATAGCAATAAAATATAATATGGCCAAAAATTATTGAGTACTTATGTGCCTGGTACTGAGCTAAGTGTATAACACGTGTGGTATCATTTAGTCCCTCAAAATCTCCATAAGAGCTTGGTGGTATTTTTATTTCATTTTGCAGAAAGGAAAGAGGTACAGAGAGATGAAACACCCTGAGCAAGATTATAGAACTAGTTTTACAGCCAGATTCAAATGCAGATCCAAATGGCTCCAGAGCCTTTGTTCTTCAAACATTAGATCACACTGCTTCAAAATGAAAGCCAGAAAGCGACACACAGAAGGTGGGTCTAAAGAAAGCAACACTTCTGAGTACCTACTGTATGCTGGGTGCTCTATCAAGAAAAACATTCATAATAGTAAGTGTATGCTATGTGTCAGCAAAGCCTGTCCTGGACATGGTGGGACTCAACTCATGAGAGAGTCTGGTGAACTTCTCTCAGGTAAGGTTTAGTTCTGGGAGGCAGAATCTGATTCTGATTGTTAAATAGTGCTAAATTTATCCAGAGACAAAGCATTAATCAGGAAAATGGAATGGGAAATGTTCTGTACAAAAAATGACAGCTGCAGCTTGAAGGAAGAAAACAGAGAGATCATGTGTAATCTCCTGTGGGTTTTCAAATAAAACACTGGGCTCAAAGTACACATGGAATAGATTTGATAGAGAAAAGCATGTTAAATTTTGGAAACCACTAAACAATAGTGGGCTATAGGGGTGTGAATTGATAGGCTTGCTTGAAGCATCAGTACATTGAAATATTTGTGTTATTTAACAGTAGACTGTTATTCTTTCAATTTTTATAAAAGAACTACAATTGACCTTTGAGAAGTCTGCTGACAGGAAAACAGGTATAAACTGATGGTTGGCCTTATCAAGTTTAAATATTTGAAAAGGTATAATTCATGCAAATGTTTAGCCTTTTTTTTTTCATTGTGCAAGGGCAAAACCTGCCCAGGCTGGTATTTACTTTTCTAATTAGAAAAGCTTGAGTGATGTGAACAATTAAGATAATACAATACCTTTACAAGATAATTAATCTTTTCTTTGTGATTCAGCCTACCACATCCCAAGCTGATAATGTTATTTACATTCCCAGTTAAGAGTATGTTAGAATGTAATTGGAGCCATTTGCTTTGACCATCAGAGGAGGAAAGATCATGCAATTTGCATCTCATATATCTAGAAATTAAAACTGAAGGACTGACCACTTGACACCACGGAAGTTCCTGAAATGAAGCCTGCTGAGCTCAGTTTGTTGTGGCGGCTAAATGAATCCGCTCTCCAATTTGAATGCATGATGAAACTCCTATTAGGACATTGCACTGTAATAATTGACAACATAATGAAACTGCCAAAGATGAAATGCAAATATCTCTCTACTGACCCTTCAGCACTGCGCTCTGTACTTAGAAAGAAGCAAATGCCTTTGCCAGACAAGAAACATTCCCTTTATCCTACCTCCCCTGTATCCATCAGGGAATGCTGAGACATTCTTTTGGAAACCCATCCTTTAGAAGCAACAGCTGAGAGTTAGCAGCAATAGTAGCTTGCAGAATTTGGGACAGTATTAGCAATAATATTTGAAAACCACTACTACTGTCTTCTATCATCATCATTTTACAAAAGAAGTATATTTTTAGCACTAAAAAATTTAGAAGGATATTATCTCAGGGTAATAATTTTATAGAATAATTTAGCTTCATGGGTAAACAATCAAAAAAAAAAGCTTTGATTTTTTTCAGTTTTGTGAGTTTTGCCTCTGATCCACGAAAGCTTGATTAGGCATCAGCACTGATCTTTGGAAATCACTAATCTACATACACTGGCTCTTTTTTTGTTTTGTTTTCTCAATTAACCTCTCGACCCATTATAATTTGGCCGCTAATCCTTTTAGGATGCATCACATGTAACATCTTCAGCTGCTGACTCTGTGGTCACTTGTCTCAAAAACTGGAACTCTCATCAGTATTTGATACAGGGGATCACTTCTTCCATCTTAAAGAAACTCTCTTCCTTTAGTTTCAAGTACCTCATGCACTCTTAGCGTCTCCTCTCTGAAGTCTTTTTTTTCTCATTCCCTTCTGCAGTTTCCTCTTCCTTTATTGTTGAAAATTTTTGTTTTTCAGGGTTCTGTCTTAATCCCCTTCCTTCCTTACTCTGCACACTCATCCTGGGTAATCTTTTTTACTCCCATGGATTTAACTAGGCACAAATCTTGATATCTAGGCCAGACCTCACTTCTGAGTATCAGATCCATATCTCCAACCATTAGACATTTCCATTTGAATGCCACAGAAGCACTTCAAACTCACCAAGTCCCAGACTGAAGTCATCATTTCTCCCTATCCTTTTGTGATCCCTGACTCTGTAAGGAGAATTCTTATTCTCCCATTGTCCAAGTCACAAACCTACATATCATTTTGACTCCATCACCAAGGCCTGTTATTTCTACCTCTTAAGTCAGGCCATCATTACCTCACACTTGGATACCTTCTATAGTTAGCTAGGTGATGTCCCCACTACCATCTTCACCAAACCATTCTTTTTACTGTAACCGGAGTGTGTTTTTAAAGCACACATCTCATAATGCCACTAGCTGCCAATGCTCCAATGGCTCCCCATTTCCCTCTAGATTGGGTCCAGACTCCTTGGCTTGGCTTATAAAATGCTGTACCACTCACAAGCTATTCCTTTCTTACAGCTCCATCTGATTATCTAATTATCCACAATTTCTTTACCCCCCCTTTCACCTGCATTTAACATTAGACAACATTCAACATCGTTTCATATACATTGTTGCATATATGATTATAATCAATGCAATGATTCTTATTTCTCCTTACTTAAATATTTTTAGAGACCAGCATATGTATTATATAAAATTATTATGAGGCAATGAAATATAGTGGTTAAGAGTGTGGGCTTTGAAATCACAAACCTGGGTTCTAATCATGACTTTCCTAAATAGTATCTGTGATATCAGTCATAATAGTGAGCTACTTCAAGACTCAATTTCCTTATAAGTAAAATGGTGATAATATTACTATGTTTTCCTAGAGTTACTATTTGTATTACATGAGATAACACTAGTTAAGTGTTTAATACAATTGGGCCCATAGTGTTATTATAGTTTTTGAAGTGATGTCTGAAGCATTTAAACTACTTGTTGCAATATTTAATATTCTCCCTACCTCTTCATACTTATTCAACCTAATCTCTCCTCACATACTAAAGTAAGCCTTGTCTATCATTATCTACCCTGGCCAGTCTTGAGACCCAAATAGGCAATATTAATTCCTTCCTGTTTGGGCTATTCTCCCATCTAGAATGCATTCTTCCCTTCCTTCTACTTGGTGATTGAAATTTCACTGATCTTCTTATTTAGGTGAGTTAGTTTACGTTCTTCTTCTCCATGAAGCCTTGTCAGATGTCCATTGTTCCTTTGGATTTTTCCTTTCTCAGAGCTCCTCTGATAATTGGTACAATAATACACACATTGTCTTAGTTC
The DNA here is from genome assembly GCF_021613505.1 of Equus quagga. NCBI lineage: Eukaryota > Metazoa > Chordata > Mammalia > Perissodactyla > Equidae > Equus > Equus quagga. The sequence goes on along the minus strand of NC_060273.1, from coordinate 58,480,134 downwards.
TTAAAATACTTCGTGTGCATAAAAAATTAAGCCCCTTCTGCTCTCTCAGCAGCATCTTGTGCTTGGCTGAGTACATACCTGAACTGAATTTCAGAGTGGCCTCTGCAATGCATTATTCTTTTCCTACCCTCATCCCCTTAGCAGATATTTTCAACTACTATTTCTAGATCTTTATTTTAAATGTTACTTGTTAAGGATAATATTGCAATTTCTTCTCTTCTTTTAAGCATGAAAAACAAGAAATGGTATGCTTAAGTATGCTGGTTTTCTTTTACTTAAAATTTAAAATCTAGAGTCTGCAGTTTATCCCAAAAGAAAAATTGTACACTGCTTCTTGAATCTTACCTTCTTTGGATATTTTCTAGATTTGTGATTACTTTCTAATTTTCAAAAGTTTTGCTCTGTCTGAAACAGTTTTGCAGGTGTCACTCTTTCTCAGGAAAGATAGCTCTTTATTTCCTTACAAAGATGACAAATGCAAATCTGTATCACAATACAATTTTACCAAACATCATAAATTCTCACATCTTTCCTCTGCTCCCCTTACTATGGTAGATGGATACCCTTAGCAAGGAAAAGTTGAAGGGAGGGCTACTGAGGTGACAGAATGTGAGAGAAAAATTTTCCTGCACTATTTTCTCTTAAAATTCTGGTTTTAGACAATAAATCACATCTGCACAATGGAATGCAAGCCTTCCTTCACATTCTCTCTTTCTACACAAGTCAGACATTATAAATTTCTTATTTCTCTCTCTAAACTGCCCCATCTTCTTCTTATTCACCATTAATATTTTCTCTCCCGAAAATTGGCCTTTGGGTGGCATTTTGCTTTGCATCAAAACCGGAAATCTAATCAAGGAGGATCTTAAATATCATGCAAATATTCACTTGAAATAGACATTTTTCTCTTGCTTTTTGCCAGGATTGTTTATGGTTGGTTTCAAAAAAGATTTGGGACTTACCATGCTGTGGACTAAAAGCATTTTTCACTTTCTGCCTCCTTCCTTTATGTGGAAAGAATTGATGTCTTTGAAAATAAAGAAAGGAGATGCACCTTTTTGGTGTGGGTTTTATATTATACAGTTCTGGATTCTGCACTATGTCCAAAATGACAAGGAATTATTTTAAATGTCAGCTTCCATGAAGAAGCTTGGAGGAGTGTGTGTGTGTGTGTGTGTGTGTGTGTGTGTGTTGGGGGGGGGGGGGTGGGGTGGGGGGAGGGAAGAGAAGGGGCTCTATTTTCCACCCAACAATAGACAAAGCAACATAAGTTTGTTTAGTTTTACCCTTTTGTATATTGATTGACTCCCTCTTAAGATTGTCAAAAAAGAGTTCTGCAGCAAACGGTTTAAAAAGCCCAAAATAGGAAGAATAATTTCAATTAATCAAAACAGCATGGGATATGTTGTATGTGACTGAGCATGCTTTTTATACAAGTTCCCTAAAAAGAATTTGCATTTTGGAATTTTTCAGACTGAACTACTTAAAATGTGAACTGAGTCTGCTACTCCTGTGGGCATCTCCTCTGTAGTTGGCTTAGTGATTACTCTGTCACTTCTTTAATTTCTATCCTTTAATGAGGACATGCAAGTGTGCCTATGGAATTTTCATATTAATGTCAGAGTGATTTAAGAATGGACTATAGTGTAAAAGAAAGAAAAAAAGTCCCTCTTCCAGGTTCAGCTTTCTATTTAATTCTGTGGCTAGTGACAGAGCTGAGAGCCATATGATAGGGAGATTCAGCTTCTCCTCCAGGCGTCTCCTCTGGGGCCTTTGGGATAGAACTAAGCACAGCTATCTATAAATCAGCTTGTCCATCTCTGGGCCACCCAGCATAATTGGAAGCACTGACTCTAGGCCATTTCACCTTTGGCTAGGAAGGCTGAAGTCAGGGCTTCTAATAATTGCATCTGATTACTGCCTCCAGTTTGAAGATAGAGAATGAAGCAAAATGGATGAGCATCTCCATCCCATGTGGAGTCAGTTGAGGGCAGTAATCATGGAGGAAGAGATCTTTGGTTTGGTTCGAGATTCCTCTTTAATTTCTTTAATGAAACAGGGGAAATGTTTGATTTTCAAATGTACTTAGCTCTTTGTTATAGGTGATCCCATGTACAAACAATGCAATGGGCAGGCACTGCATAAGTGATGGCCTTCAGGCCATCAGCATTCCCTCCTTCTTGTCACAGAAAAGGCTTAGCCAATCTTGTATTGATAAATATCAGGATGACATGTCAGATGAATTATAGAGTTCAACGTAGATGACTGCAATGCTCATGTATGTGTGCTCCATTTACATTAAAATACTCTTTAGTATTCCAAGTGAAAAGAACAATAAACTTGGGCTTGGGTTTAAACCATTTTTGTGAAAGTCTGATCCTTGTATGCAACAGTAATAATAGTATCCTATTAGCAAAGAGCGAATTGTATTTAAACAATAATTGCAGACAAATGACGTGTAAATCAATATATGAAAAGGCATCAAGCTGCATACACTATTGATTTTCTGCCATGTTCTTCTCTAGGTTAATGCTCTGAAAATATGATTTACGGTGTGGTTTTAATGAGTCGCATTCTTTTGGATATGATAAAGTTTCATGGGAGTTAAAAAGGTTTAATTCGAGTAGTACTGAACAACTTGAAAAATGCGACTCTGAGCCTGCCCTGATGGCCTAGTGGTTAAAGTTCGGCGCTCTCATGGCTTCAGCGGCCTGGGTTCGTTTCCTGGTCATGAAACCACACCACCTGTCTGTCAGTTGCCAAGCTGTGGCAGCAGCTCACATGGAAGAACTAGAAGGATTTACGACTAGGATATACAACCATATACTGGGGCTTTGCGGAGGAAAAAAAAGAGGAAAATTGGCAATAGATGTTAGTTCAGGGCGAAACTTTCCCTGCCGGAAAAAAAAGTGACTATGAAATTACCCCAAACTTGACGTTGTTTTAGAGAAATAATAAAGATGCACATGGAGAAGTACATAACTATCCTTTGTTATTTTGGAAACAATTGCTAATTTGTAAAAAGTGATGCATTTTTTTAATATGAAAAAATTTTTGTTATTTTTGATTTTTAAAAATGACTTTAAAATATAAAACAGGGCAGGTGCTGCGACACAGAAGGCACTTGGTGTCGAGGTAGCAACCCTGCACCAGGGGGGTCAAAGAGCAGAGGAAACGTTGTTTGGTCTGCACATCAATAAAATTCAGTGCAGAATTTGATGTGATCTGAACCCGTAAACTAATTTATGAAATTCTCAGTATAATGAATACCCTTGTCCAGTCAGGCATAAAGGCTGAGATTTTTACTAATTTTGAGACAGTAGAATGTAATATCAAGAGCAGACAAAGGAACTGAACCATGCTTTAACACCAGAGATTAGCAGAAATCTTGTGAAATTCTCAGTCATTAAATTTGTATGTTTTAATAATTTCTACTGCAATCTTAAGGTCAAGAAGACTCCAGTGACATCTGGATTGAGTTGTGTTGAATTAAAACGTGTTGATACTTCACCCTATTAAGAATTATAGACAGAAAAATCTTTCTCTCTTACAACATAAAAACTAAATTGTACCTGTTTAAGGTATACAAATGAATATTTGAAGTTATGTAGTTTATATACATAACAGTACAAGAAGATGATTAATATGGATTTACCATCATTTCAGCTACTAACACCTGGTCTACCTGATAACAACTCTGGTAATTACACCTAAAAAGTACTAAGTATGGTCACTGGCCTCAAGGGAAAAACAGACTAGAGTTAAAATCAATTTAAATTTCTTTATAATTCTGTAAAGTGGTAAACTGATTTTACAATAACATGCCTTTAGGTGACCTTCATTACACTGACTATAACATATCTTTTTCCTTAAACCAATTTTTAATGTTTTAAGATGTGTGCAGTATAATTTCATGTATTAACACTAAGAAGAAGAAAAGAAAGCTATAATTAATGAAAGAGTTATTACAGAGGAATAAAAAGAGACAAAACAGTCCTTACTGGCAGATTATATGATAACAGATATATTGACTCTAAGAAAATTTATAGATAAAATATTAGCATTAATTAGAGAGTTCAATAAGGTTACAAGGTCATATATGTCTATGTATAAAATATACATATACACAAAAATCATCATTGTTCGTATATACTAAAAATAACCAATTAGAAAATAATAAGAAAGAGATTCTATTAGAAAAAAAGTAAAATGTATGAAGAATATAGAATATATCTAACAAAATATGTACAGGAACCTTATGGAGCAAATTATAAAGCACTTCGGGAACATAAAACTCTTTAAATCAGTACTTAAACTCAAAGTGATTTCAATCAAAATCACAACCCAGTTTCTCACAACATATAACAAACCAACTGTAAAGTTTATATGAAATAACACAAGATGGAGGAGATGCATGTCTCCCTATTTCTTCCACTGCATTTACAGCTTAAAAACCTTGTAAATGATATATAAAACAAACATTAGAAAACTCTGAAAGGGAGAGAAGATGGTAGACTAGTTAGGAACATCGGGACCTGATGAACCACGTGGTGGTGTTCCTAGCGTTTTCTTTTTGCCTCATGTATCTTGGACTGGATGATGAAGAAACTTTTAACCCAGAATGGGAACAAACAATTGTTTTTCCTTTCTCTTTATTGAGGTAGAATTTACATAACAATAAAATTCACTAATTTTAAGTGTGCAATTCTATGAGTTTTAACAAATGTATATAATCATGTAATCGTCACCATAATCATGATTTAGAACGTTTCTATCAACACACCCAAATCATGCTTTGGATGCTATTATAGATGTTACTTTTTAGATTTTCATTTTCAATTATTCACTGCTCATATATGGAAATACAATTGATTTTTATACATTGACATTGTATCCTTTGACCATGTTAAATTATCTTATTAGTTCTAGCAGATTTTCCTTTTTTTCCAAACAAATTTTTAAAAGCCCCACAGAATGTTTGCTATCTCTAGCCAAAGGAGTAGGAAAGGGGCAGCAAGGCAGACACTTTGAGACAATAACCACCCAACCACCCTACTGCAACTAAACAGCCCAGAGGAAGCTGTAGCCCTAATCCATTCCCATAAACCATCAGAAAAGGAAAAAGACTGGCAAGACTGGCAAGTTTGTGGAACAACCTCCTAGAACTCTCATCTGTTGCTGATGAGAGTGTAAGTCAATTTAACCACTTCAGATAGTAATTTGGCAACCTTTACTACAGCTGAAGATGGACATACACTTTTATATAGCAGTTCTGCTTTTAAGCGTATCCCTAGTTAATAACTAATACACATGCGTAAGAAGACAACTGCAAGAATATTCTAACATTATTGACGTGATGATTAATTTTATGGATCGACTTGACTGGACCGTGGGGTGCCCAGATATTTGGCTAAACATTCTTTCTGGGTGTCTCTGTGAGGGTGTTTCTGGATGAGATTAGCATTTGTATCAGCGGACTGAGTAAAGCAGATATCTCTCCCCAGCGTGAAAGGGCATCACCCAATCTGCTGAGTGCTTGAACAGAACAAAAAGGTGGAGAAAGGGATAATTCACATTCAATTCTCTCTGCCTGACTACTTCAGCCAGGACATTGGTCTTCTGCCCTTGTACTGGGACTTACACCATCAGTGTGTGTGTATATGTGTATCTATCTATCTATCCACCTATCTATCTATATGTATCTGTATACACACACACATGCAACAAAATCAATCCTATTGATATAGGATATATATATTATATATAATTATATATTATATATAATATATATATAATGTCCTGCTGATTCTGTTTCTCTGGAGAACCCTCATATAATTGGTATTAAGTTTTTTAAAGGGAGGATATAACTATATCAATCCCTATCAACTGAAGAAATAAACTTATAAAATATATTAAATATTCTTTTGTATGAATATCAGTTACAGTAAAGTAGAACTACATAGATATATGTCTCAAAAACAACACTGAGTGGAAAAAAGGATGAGTGTAAGTACAGGATATTATTTACGTAACACACAAAATGAAACTTTATCTTTTTATGTACATATCTCTCTGTATATATGTATCTATATATGATATGTTTATTTATCATAATGTGTATAACAATGAAAATAAACCAAATTTAGGAGGTAGTAGAAGAGAATACTATTAAGGAGTGTTATTCAGAGATCTTTACTTACATCTGCAAAGTTTTTTTTTGTTTTTAAAGATTGGCACCTGAGCTTACATTTGTTGCCAATCTTTTTTTTTCTTCTTCTTCTCTCCAAAACCCCCTAGTACCTAGTTGTATATATTCTAGTTGCAGGTTCTTCTAGTTGAGCTATGTGGGATGCTGCCTCAGTGCGGCTTGATGAGTGGTGCTAGGTCTGTGCCCAGGAACTGGCGAAGCTCTGGGCCACAGAAGCGGAGTGTGCAAACTTAGCCACTGGGCTACAGGGCCGGCCCTGCAATGTTTTAATTCTTTAAAAATAATAAATGGAATTTCTAAATCTGTGAATAGTGAACTTAGATGCTAATTTAGGATTGCTCCCAACCGAGAACAACTATAAAGCATGGACATGATGCAAAAAGCAACTTTTTGAAGGCTATGGAGAGTGAACAAAGTAGGCAGACTCTGACGGAGAAGGTGTGCATGGAATAGGAGAGTTGAACAAAAGAAGGTCTGGGCCTTCTAATTTTGAGGTGGGTCTAAGCACAATCAGTTACTGTGGGCAGTGTGGCAGGACCCTGGTGGAACCAGGACAATCGGAGAGAGTGACAGACTCTCAGAAGAGGAAGAACTAGTGAGGAGATCAGCAATTCTGTTTATCCACATCTCTGACTCTTGAACCAAAAATTTGTGAAGCAGATACAAAGATGTTCAACTAAAGAAAAAAGACCTGAATTAAAGTCAGAGCAGTTTCCCATGAAATTGTGTGAACAGTTCAAGTCCAATCAGTATAACAACGAATAAAAAAATAAAAGAAACTATACTCATAGAAGAAAATAACAGAATCCAGAATGTCTAACACTTAACATTCATACTGTCCAGGATTTAAACAAAATTACACAAAAGATAAAGAACCAAAACAAAAAACAAAACAAAACATATTCACAAGAGAAAAGAAAATTAACCAAGTTCAACCCTGAGATTAACTAGATATTGTAAAGATCAGACAAGGATTTTAAAGCAGCTTTTATATCCTAAATGAAGTATGACAAAATATGCTCACAATAAAAGAAAAACAGGAAATCTCAGCTGGTAAATAGAAACGTTATCTGAGATTAAAAAGGAAAAAAATCATTGTATGAATTTAACAGCTAAAAAAGATGACAAAGGAAAGAGTAAATGAACTGAGAAACAGAATAATAGAAATTATCCAGGATGTCAGAGAAAAAAAATTGAAAAACATGAACCTGAGACATGTTAGATAATATCAAATTTCCAGTAGGTGTATGCCTGAAATATCAGAAGGAGAGAAAAGATTGAACAGAGCAGAACAAATTTTTGAAGAAATAATGCTTTAATATTTTCCAAAGATGACGAAAAAAAAAGTACCAACAAAAGCTGCTTAACAAATACAAAGAAAAAACACTAAGAGCTTATGCCTTATGCTGAGGCACAATACAGTGAAACTGCTGAAAGCCAAATGAAAGAGGAACTTTTGAGAACAGCAAAAACAAACAAACAACAAACTAAACTTATCTAAGCAAACAAATAAACAAAAAAAACCCCCAAAACATTGCATGTGGGGATCAAGGATCTAACAACTGACTTCCATCAGAAGCCATGGAGGCCAGAAAGGAGTGGAAAACATTAAAGTGCTGAAAGAAAAAATTGTTAACCCAGAATTTTAGATCCAGGGAAAATATCCTTCAAGAATCAAGGTGAATAGACATTTTAGATCGAAAAAAATTAAGATAATATGTTACCGGCAGATCTATACCACAAGAAGCTCGAAAGGAAGTTCTGCAGGATAAAGGGAAGTGACATGAGATGGAAACCTGAATCTTCATAATGAAGGAAGATATTAGAAATAGTAAATGTGTGAGTAAATGCAAAAGTCCATGTTTTTCTTTTTTTAAAATAAATCGTACAGTGGCCTAACAGGAAAATTACAACATTGTCTTTTGGAGTTTATAACATAGTATAACAACACAATTTTAAGATTTCTATATTTACGTGAATTGATAAAAATTAACTGTAGATGAGATGTGAAAAGTTAAAAAGTATATTGTAATCTCTGCAACAACTTAAAATGAAAATAAGCATAACTATGCCAAAGTAAAAATTAAAATGGAATTTTAAAAAATATTAAAATCCTAAAAAGCAGGCAAGGAGAAACCAAAGATCAAAGCAACAACAAAAGAAAGGAGACAGTAGAAAACAAATAAAATGGAAGAAGCAAACCAAGAGTATCAATAACCACTTTAAAGGTTAATGGACTAATTAAAAGGCAGAGATTGCCAAAATGGTTTAAAAAACACAGGACCCAGCTACACTCTGTCACAACTTGGTCTAATTGATTATTTTACAACCATTGCTTCATAGAGTGATTGTCAATTATCTCCAACTCCCAAATGCTACAAAGGCTATCTAATATGAATTAGCTCAATTTTACTGTGTATCTGGAAGTAATAACCAGCTTCATGTTTTCTTTTATTGTTCTTTCTTTCATTTTTTTCTTTTTTTCACTCTCTCTAACGTGTCATCCCCAGGGTGGAGCATCTCCAACTATTTTATGCTTTCATGTTTCAATTGCCAGAAGAGAGCTCTGAGCAGCCCACCTCCAAGCCAGGGTGTCTTTAGTTTTTCTAATTTTTCTTATTTTGGTAAAATACACATAACATGGAATTTACCGTCTTAGTTTTAAATACATTCTTAATGTTGGGCTGCCATCATGACCATCTGTCACCAGAAGACTTTTCATTTTGTAAAACTGAAACTCTACACCCATTAAATAATATCCGCCATTCCCATCTTGCCCCCAGCCCCTGGAAACCACTATTCTCCCTTTTGTTTCAATGAGTTTGACTCATTTAGATACATAATATAAGTGGAATCATAACATATTTGTCTTTTGTGACTGGTTTATTTCATTTAACATAATGTCCTCAAGATTCATCCATATCATAGTATTTGTCAGAATTTCCTTTCTTTTTAAGGTTGAATAATATTCCATTGTATGTGTATACCCCATTTTGCTTATCCAGTCATCTGTCAATGGACACTTTGGTTGATTCCACATTTTAGCAGTTGTGAATGATGCTTCTGTGCACATGAGTATACAAATCTCACTTCAAGGCCATGCTTTCTTTTGAGTAGATATACCTAGAGTTGGAATTGCTGGACCAAATGATAATTCTATTTTTAACTTTTTGAAGAAACACCATACTGTTTTTCACATGGCTTTACTATTTTGCATGTCTACCAGTAGTGCACAAGAGTTCCAATTTCTCTGTATCCTCACCAAAATTTATTATTGTCTCTGTATGTGGTTTGTTTTTTTTTGATAGTATCCATCCTAACAGGTTGAAGTGGTATCTCATTGTAATTTTGATTTGTATTTTCCCAATGATTAGTGATGTTGAGCATCTTTTCATATACTTGTAGGCCATTTGTATTTCTTCTGTGGATAAGTGTCTATTCAAGTCCTTTGCCTATTTTTCAATCAGATTCCGATTTTTGTTGTTGTTGAGTCTTAGGAGATCTCTGTATATTCTGGATATTAATCAGATACATGATTTGCAAATATTTTCTCCCATTCTGTGTGTTAACTTTTTACTCGGTTGATAGTGTCGTCTGATACACAAATTTTTTTAATTTTCATGAAGTTCAATTTGTCTATTTAAAAAAATTTATTGAGGTCATATTGGCTTATAACATTGTGTAAATTTCAGGTGTATATTATTATATTTCAGTTTCTGTATAGACTGCATTGTGTTCACCACCAATACACTAGTTTTTAATCCATCACCATACGTATCTGCCCCTTTACTCCTTTCACCCTCCCCCCACTCCCTTTCCCTCTGGTAACCACTAATCTGTTCTCCTTAACCATGTGTTTGTTTATCTTCCACCTATGAGTGAAATCATATGGTGTTTGTTTTTCTCTTATTTCACTTATCATAACACCCTCAAGGTCTATCCATGTTGTTGCAAATGGCACAACTTTGTCTTTTTTAATGGCTGAGTAGTATTCCATTGTATATATATATGCTACATCTTCTTTATCAATTCATCTGTTGATGGGCACTTGGGTTGCTTCCACATCTTGGCTATTGTGAATAATGCTGTGATGAACATATGGATGCATAAATCTCTCTGAATTGTTGATTTCCTGTTCTTTGGATAAATACCCAGTAGTGAGATACCAGGATCATATGATATTTCTATTTCTAATTTTTTGAGAAATCTCCACACTGTTTTCCGTAGTGGCTGCACCAGTTTGCATTCCCACCAGCAACGTATGAGGATTCCCTTTTCTCCACATCCTCTGCAACATTTGTTATTTCTTGTCTTGTTAACTATAGTCGTTCTGATGTGTGTGAGGCAATATCTCATTGCAGTTTTGATTTACATTTCCCTAATAATTAGTGATGTTGAACATCTTTTCATGTGCCTGTTGGTCATCTGTATATCTTCTTTGGAAAAATGGCTGTTCATGTCCTCTGCCCATTTTTTTTTTTTATCAGGTTGGTCATGTTTTGTTGCCAAATTGTAGGAGTTCTTTGTATATTTTGGAAATTAACCCCTTGTCAGATACATAATTTGCAAATATTTTCTCCCAGTTGATGGGTTTTCATTTTGTTGATGGTTTCCTTTGCCTTGCAGAAGCTTTTTAGTTTGATGTAGTCCCATTTGTTTATTGTTTCTTTTGTTTCCCTTGCTTGAGTAGACACAGTATTCGAAAAGATACTGCTAAGACCAATGTCAAAGACTGTATTGCCTCTATTTTCTTCTGGGAGTTTTATGGTTTCAGGTCTTACATTCATGTCTTTAATCCATTTTGAGTTAATTTTTGTGTATGGTGTAAGATAATGGTCTACTTTCATTCCTTTGCACATGGCTATCCAGTCTATTTTTTTCTTTTGCTGCCTGTTTCTTTGGTCTCTCTTCTCCTTCTAGAACTCCCACAATGTGTATGTGGGGGGAGGATCCATTTGATGGTGTCTCACAAGTCTCTTAAGCTCTATTAACATTTCTTCAATATTTTTCTTTCTGTTCCTAAACTGTGATGATTTCCATTACCCTATCTTCAAGTTCCTTGTCTTTCTTCTGCCTGGTTGAATCTGCCTTTTAATCCCTCTAATGAATTTTACACTTCACTTATTGTACTTTTCAGCTCCAGAAGTTTTTGCTTCCTTTTTATGTTTTCTCTCTCTTTACTGATAGTTCCTTTTTAACCATACATCATTTCTTGACTTTTTCCATGTCTTCCTTTCATTCTTTGAGCATCCTTAAAATAAGTGTTTTAAAATCTTTGTCTAGTAGATCTACCTTCAGGTCTTTCTCAGGGACAGTTTTTGTTGATTTTTTTTTTCCTTTGAATGTTCCATACTTTCTGTTTCTTTGTATGCTGTGTGATTTTCTTTTTTTTTTTGAAAACTAGACATTTGAATCCAATAATGTGTTTAACTCTGGAGATCATATTCTCCCCCTTCTCTAGAATTTACTAGTTTGTTTTTGGGGAGGGGGAGTTGTTTGTTTATTATTTTTGTTTTTGTTTTTTTTGTTGTTTTTTAAAGTTTGGCACCTGAGCTAACAACCGCTCCCAATCTTCTTTTTTTTTGTTCTTTCCTGCTTTTTCTCCGAAATCCCTCCAGTACATAGTTGCATATTTTAGTTGTGGGTCCTTCTAGTTGTGGCATGTGGGACGCTGCCTCAGCATGGCCTGACAAGTGGTGTCATGTCCACGCCCAGGATCTGAACTAGCAAAACCCTGGGCCGCCAAAGTGGAGCATGCAAACTTAACCACTTGGCCACAGGGCTGGCCTTGTATTGTTTTTGTTTTTTGATTGTTACAGGCAGTCTCTGTGTCAAGGATAAGTCTGAGTTATAAATATAAGGTCTTCTTGGGTCTTTTCTGGGCCTGCACATTTCTCTGGCCAGGTGTGGTGACTTTCTAAATTTCCCAATATAAGCAGTTGCTTTTAAATGCCCTGGTTAGCCTTTAGGGCTCAGATTAAATCTTACCACATCACAGAGATTCTTTTGACTACGACAGTAAGTTCTCTATTATTCTTTGTCAGACTCTTGCTTGTTTCCCTTAAAGCTCTTATAACATTTTATATCTGTTTCATTTTTTCCTTTTTCTTTTTGCTCTTTTACACAAGAATGCCAACTACATCAATTTAGGGACCACATCTATCCAGTTTATTTTTATTCCCAACGCCTTGTTCAGTTCCATGCATACAGTAAACTCTAAATGAATCTTTACCTAATGAATTAGCGAGTAAAGATAAACTAAGAAATGCAATCACCTCATTGTCTAGAGAGGCATTCGAGGAGTAATAGGTAAAATAGATTCAGAGGCTATTTTTATTTCTTCAGATACATTTACATATTTATGTCAGTCAGGATTGGTTAGGTTAGGGCTGGCCCAGTGATGTATCAGTTAAGCTCACGCACTCTGCTTCAGCGGCTGGGCGTTTGCTGGTTCAGATCCCGAGCATGGACTTATGCACCGCTTATCAAGCCATGCTGGGTCAGGCGTCCCACATACAAAATAGAGGAAGATGGGCACAGATGTTAGCTCAGGGCCAATCTTCCTCAGCAAAAAGAGGAGGATTTGTGGTGGATGTTAGCTGTTAGCTCACGGCTTATCTTCCTAAAGAAAATACTAATAATAGGTTAGGTTATGCCACAATAACAACCAGTCTCCATGGCTTAAATCTCAATGGCTTAAAGACCAAAGTTTATCCCTTCTTCATGCAAAGTCCATGTTGAGTCTGGAAAACTGTCTATGTACTTGTCCATAAACACGTGTAGCACTAAAAACCCATATCAACATATGCTCCCATGATTGCAATGGCAGAGGAAGAGAAATGGATAGGGAATTGGCAAATTAATGTTTCTACCTAACGTCTTACATGTAACTTCTGTTCACAATTTATTGGTCAAATCATGTTCTTATATGGCCATTCTTAACTTCAGGAGGGTGAGACAGTACAATCCTACCATATGTCCTGAAGGAGATGGGAACAAGGTAGCAGTGGGATAGTAGTAATACCTGCCACACTGAACAAATTGAATAACATACTCTGCAGAGTTAATCCTTCCATTTCATCCTTGGAAAAAGTGCTACTATGTGCCCTGAGAGATGTGTAGGGGAAATAGATCTTATCCAATCTCCTACATTTCCTGTGGTCACTAAAAAACCATTGAAGTACTGCTGAAATAATGCTCACTTCAATTCTGCAATACATAACAGTTAAGTGCAGTACAGAATCATGACATAATGAATAATATCACAAGTGAAGGCTCTGTGAAATCAACCAGATACATGCAACTCATAAAGATTGGAGTTTTCATAGAAAAAAATTAATAATCTGTGTCTTCCACTTAATTTTGTTTTGAACCTAAAACAGCTCTAAAAAATAAAGTCATTTAAATACAAAAAATTACTAATGAAAAGAACTAACAAGAAAAATAATGAAACGACCTACAAAGAAGAAGAAGAAATAAAGACCACATAGCAAGTAAGGAAAATTGAATGAACAAAAGTTTATATAGAATAGGCTTCAACAATAGAAGACACTACTATCCTTAGTTTGGTGCAGATGTCAGATTACATAGCAATGGGCAGGTTACATGACAGTGGAACTGAACAACCACAAGAGTAGTTGGAATTGTATTTTGTAATCAGTGAGAAGTCACTGAAGGAAAGATGGGGTAAACATCATGCAAAGCAGACTTGCAAAAATTGAGTAATTTTCTCCAACTCATTTACCTAGAAGTGGACGAGTTGGGATTTGAAACAGTGGGCCTAACTGCAAACATCTGTGTCCTTTACATTGTGTCTTTATATTGTCTTAGATTAAAGGAGAAGGAAACTAAAGAATATTCTAGAAGTTCCATGATAAAGGAACCGAAGGCAGGCCATAGGAATATAAAGAAAAAGACATCTCAAAGCAATGCACAACTTGATAATATATTCAGTCATTTCTAAGAAAACAAAAGTTAACCATACTCTCTGTAATAAATAAAAATGTAAAGGAATTCCCGGAAATGATTCTCTCATTAACTGTAGGTAATGAATAGCTGGAACAACACTAATTTATTTCTGGATACACCCACAGGCATTAAGAACTATTTAAAATATTTTTGCCTTCAGAGCATTCTCCATAGACTCAATTAAAAACTACCAATACAATTTCTACTAGTACCGGGGGCAGAAAGCTTTGCAGGTTTCCATAGAAGTAGCCCCTAGGAAATAGTTTTGTTTCTAGAGACCGAAAAAGTCTTATCCAAATAACTAAATCTTTCTTTTGACTTTACTTTTTTGAGTTCTGTTTTGAATGTGTCTATATGTAATACGTGTGTGTGTGCAGAGAGAGAGAGGTAGAAGGATGGAGGAGCGATAAATGTAGAGTCCATATACATACATACATATATATATATATATATATATATGTATATATATTGCCCTTATGTAATCTTTGCAATGAAAGTAACTTGACAGATTTCATTAGAAGAATAAAATGAGCCCAGTAGAAATACAGTTGTTGTTGCTTTTTCTCATATCATAACTCTAAAATTGCACCCTGAATGCTGCTTCCTCAAATAATGTGATGAGAGTTGGGAGATCTGGATGCATGGCTAAGATTTAATTGTGTAACAAAGCATAAGCCACTTTGGGGTCTTTAGGTAACATTTGGGGAAACCAGTTACTGGCAACTGTGAGAGGAAAGTACAGTTGAACTGGGTAGTCTTTAAGAAATCGATATTCTAAGATTTTATAATATTTATGAATCTAGATGCCAAATAAAAATAATTGTTGAAACATATGGAGATCTTAATATGTGCCGGGCACTGTTCGAAGCATTTCATATCAATTTATATCAATTGACTCATTTTATATACATATATATAGTGGCAATCCCATTGTCTTAGCTCGGGTTGCCACAGCCTGGGTGACTTAAACAACAGAAGTTCATTTTCTCACAGTTCTGGAGGCTGGAAATCTGAGGTCTGGTGCCAGCATGGTCAGGTTCTAGTGAGAGCTTTCTTCCTGGCTTGTAGATGGCTGCCATCTAACTGTGTGCTCACATAACCTTTCCTCAGTGTACACACTCTCAAAGAGAGAGAGCAAGCTCTCTGGTGTCCCTTCTTGTAAAGGCACTAATATCATCACAAGGGCCCTATCCTCGTGACATCATCTAAATCTGATTAGCTCTTAAAGGCACCATTTCCAAATACAACCACATTAGGGGTTAGGTCCTCAAAATGAATTTTGGAGGAACACAATTCAGTCCATAGCACCCATGAAATAGGTACTATTATTATACATATTTTAAAATTGGGAAACTGAGTCACAAAGAGCTTAAATAACTTGATCAAGGTCATATAGCTTCAAATGACACAACTGAGCATAGTCAATGCTCTTAAAAAAATGTTGTGGTACCTCTCTGAACCTATCTAGTTTTGAAAAGATGTACGTGACAGAGACATACCAGCTGCTTCTCACTCATATACCTTTCCTTACATTGGCAGGAAAAAGTAAATAATGATGAAAATTACAAGTTCATAGATCTGAACTGTCATAGAGTAATTTCAAGTTGAATTGGCACAATTCATGATTTGAGGCATATAAACCTTTTTAAAACATGTATTTGCATTTTTAGAAGACTTACTGAAATTTCTAAAAGAGGTAAAGATCGAGGACTATAAATAATATTAGCACCTTTGACTAAAATTCTGTTGCTTGTTTAGAGTATGCTGGACTATACAAAGAACCTTAGATTTTGTAACCGAAGAGGTTTTGCTTGAGAATGACTAAAATATCAGAAGTCTAACAAGAAGAGCCAGGTTGGAAAACTGAGGAGCAGGAAGAGAAAGTTTTCTTAGTGTGACGAAGATATTTTATAGTTTGCTGCTTTGCAGAAACTTCAAGGGAACTAAGGATGTAGAATGGTGGAAATATTTCCCTAGGGATCACCTTCAGAATAGTCTTTTCATTGGTAAAACAATATTAAAAATGAAAATCTGGAGGACTTATCAGGCTTTCTTTAATCTGATATCAGTAAGAGGAGAGCCAGCATCTGAGAATGTTTTCCTAAAGGAATTATATCAGAAGAGCCCAATAATTAGCCAGTTTAAGGGCAAAATTTCAAATGGTAAGAAATACCAAGGATGTCTTCCTAACTGGGTTTTTAAAACATTGTCTAGGTATAGGAAAAATAACTTAACTTGTGACAAAAAGTGGAGTTTCTGCTAATAAGTTTAAGAGTGAACACATTTCTCTATCAATAAGAACCTACTGGGAAGTGGCAATTTCATGTTGCCTGATTTTATTCTGGAAAGCGTTTGTCTTCAACCTCTGCTCAGAGTCCCTAATTCTGCAATAGAACAATAATAAATAAGCCACTTCAAATTCACCTACTCAGAGCCAAAATGATGCCAACATTAGGAATATTTGTTTATTATGGTTTGAAATATTCTGAAAGTACTCTTTTGCCTATAGTGGTTGACAGAAAATAGAAACTAAAACTTCTTCTTAACAAATATTAAAAACAAATTAAGCTCCTAAACATGATATCTAAGTACGGTAGTTTTTTCTGAGTGTGTGAACTTTATAAAATATACTTTAAAATTACGTTAGAAGCAAAGTGTTATAAAAGATCACCTAACAAACGAAAATTTTCTTTCTGGTCAGTGACATGATGACCTGTGGATTGCCTACTTAGAATTCTAATAAGTTTGCTTGGTGTTCAAAAATCATCAGTTACAGGGCCTACTTGTTTTGTGATGTAAATGGGGTACATAAGTTTAGATTTCAGCCTTAATTCTTTGAAAGACTTTTAGAGACACTTGATTTGGCTGTAAGTTGATTCTTTGTTTCTGGTTAAATATGTAAGTCAAACTTGATGAGACATTGAGGAAGTTTATGACTAGGAATTAATTTATTCAGATCCTGATAGGCAAGAGCTTGTGGGGACCTGGAATTGGCCACCCCAAGATATGTCTCTTTGGCATCAGTATTATTTGAAGCTGATTGCTTTTGATAAACTGGGACAGGGAAGGAGGAATGGAACTTGCCCTTCGTTAGCACATATTTACATTTGTAAGGTAAATCTCTATCTGTAAAAGGTGCCTCCCTCTCTGTACCAGGAAGAAGAAAGGAGATGACCTTCTCTCTAGAAACTCTTAATCAATACCAAAGGCAAGGACTTAAATCTGCATTTTATTGTGCTAGTCTGGTAACCTCCTGTAACTGACTTCCCTCCCCCTCCCAACTTTGGCATTTCTTTAAGGATTAAACATCTTTCCTTAGGCTAGGAACTGATTGCTGAGCTCACCTGTGACCACCCAGCTCCAGACAATCAACTTGCCTCCTGCTATGCCCACCGAGACAGCAGACCACTACCTGCTGTGTCCATCAAGCACTGTGCTGACAGGGCAGTCTTGTGACTATTGTGGGAGGGACTTTTCAATCATATGTGAAACACCCCGTTTGGGGGCTATATAACCACTCTGTGCACCCCACTTCTTCGGTGCCCTTTCTTCCTCCGGGAAGAAAGGCCCCGGGCCATGGTTCCTCATAAAGCTTTGTTTAATTTTCTCTTGCTATTCTGTCTCATGTGAATTTAATTCGTTCTCCGGCCAGACGAACCCCCATTTGGGAAGAGGAAATGTCTTCCTCCCCTACAAGCTTCTCTCAGCTCGATCCTATGTTTGTGATAATTCCTTTTGGAAATTCAGTTGTTGAAACAGAAAGTCATTTTTAAAGGTACAGTTGATAATCTATGTAGAGAAGTCAGAATGGGCTGTTTCCTTTAAGCATTGATGATTAAAGGGTGGAATTCAAGGCTTTTGGTGTCTTATATACTAAGCATACTTTCTTAATCATGTATTTGAAGAAAAAAGTGAAATCTTTACAAAAGAACTCAGGAGGCTGACTGACATTGTATATTTGTGCATTGATTTTTCCTTCATAAGAAATGGAAGGAAATAACAAAAACTTTTGATAATTGAATAATAGAATGAAAAATATTTTGTTGAATATGTATTTTTGCAAATACTTGATTATAGTCTTATCTGGAGAATATTAATCATAGCTACCAAGAATAAAGCATATTAAACATGAGATATTTCTTATGGAAAGTTCTTAGTAAAAAACATATGTGTGTATATATGTAATATATACATATCCATATATTTATTCACATAGATACATATTTATACACACAAAAACTTAGTTTGGAATGTCATATAAAGAGTTCTTTATTTGGTCCTCCCAAAAGCAATAAAGCAATAAAAGCTGCAGATTATAGTTCCGAAATATTTCAAAGGAAGAGAGTGATGGGGTTCAGGGCAGGCCGCCCCAAGATGTGCCACTCTGGTGTGCAGACTATTTCAAGCTGGAGACAATGAAGGCTCAAAAGTCTCAGGAAGAGCATCTGACCTTCCCCCCCAAACTGCCTAAGGGACTTTAACATTGAAGGCCTGTTCCAGGAAGGAGCTCATATCGTGTGATAGCTATAGTGTGATGTAAAATAGGTGTGATAAAAGGACACCAACAAACCCATTTTTTGGGCCTAGCAAAACCTATTTAACAAACATTTGCATTCCATCTCTATGTAAATTGTCTTCCTCCCCTTTGAAGTCCCAGATCACTATGTCCTCCTTGTCTGTAGCTGAGGATACTTAAACAGGCAGACTCACCCAGAAGGCTGAGTTACTCAGTTTCTTCTGGGTTTCTCCCACATACACATGCTATTAAATTTTCTTTGATTTTCTCTTGCTAACCTGCCTCTTTGATTATTTGACCAGCCATAAGAACCTTAAGGAAAAGCGGTGGGGGGAATTCTCCCACTTCCCCCGACGAGAGCATTTTTGGAAGGGACTTATTCAACTGAATCATTCTTTTTGCTAGTAATAATTGACACCTTCCCTAACTGAATATCACTAAAATGGATTAGCTCTTTGCACGACACCTAGTAATTATCTCCTGGAAAATCATAAGAAAGCACTTCTTCTCACCAGCACATTTTCATTTGTCCAAATAATTTAATCAGAATATAGTTAGGAAAATAAAGTGTTCAAAATATCGAAGCACCAAAATTCTCCCTTAAATATTTATTCTTGTGATTATTGGCTAAATAAGATGTACTGGACGCTAAGCTTGTAACATTAATCCATTTTCATGATTTCTAGAAGTAGGAAGCCATTTTCAGGGCCGATAAACAGTTTAGAGGATGTGTGTTTGCAGATGCTGGGTCTGCTGATTTAGTGATGCCCTCTCAGGGATGTGAGTTGTGGAGCCCTGGGGAACTGTCTCAGCCTTGGATGTGCCATTAAACCAGATGGCCATGCACAAACAGTACTTGGAGTAAGTACTTATAACTTAGTAATGCAAATGCAATTCTAGTAATAAGCTTCTCTAAAACCGTTCTTGGAATGCATTTTAAATAACAAATGTACTTACAAACACATCATTCTCCCTTGAAAAGAGCTTCAGGGAAGGTTTAGAGGAAAGAACACTGGGAGTTCATGATTCAGACAGCAAATGGGGCAAAAGAAGAAATACCATATTTAAACAAGTTTGTGTTTATTGATGTGACTAAACACTCTTGTTTCTGCTCAGTTTGGCATTAAAAAAAAGCAAGAATTTCATTCATTAAAATCAGTGTTAACAGGGGCTGGCCCTGTGGCTGAGTGGTTAAGTTCGCGCACTCCGCAGCAGGCGGCCCAGTGTTTCGTTAGTTCGAATCCTGGGCGCGGACATGGCACTGCTCATCAGACCACGCTGAGGCAGCGTCCCACATGCCACAACTAGAAGAACCCACAACGAAGAATACACAACTATGTACCGGGGGGCTTTGGGGAGAAAAAGGAAAAAATAAAATCTTTAAAAAAAAAAAAATCAGTGTTAACAAACAAAACCCAACCTAGGAAATTTTAAAGATCTTGTTGGCTTCATTCAACAATTCACCAGTTGAGCAGTATCCCATCTAGCATACAGAAAGCTCCAAAGAGCTGTAAAAAATGAAAGACTCTTACAGACAGAAGTTGGCAGGACAAAGAAGTTGCTAGCAAAGAGTAGACTGTTTATGGCAAGGTCACCTTCTTTTAGGCCATGGAAGGGGTCTGCCAGGCAGATGACCTCACTAGTGCTGACCAGGTGATTCCAGACTGACTAGTAAGATTCCACTCCTAGGGGAGGTTGAAACTGTAATTAAGTTAGGTATTAAGCCTTTACTTGGTGATGTGGAGCTTAGAACAAGTGACTCCATTTTGGGCCTGTTGTTTCTTTTTTAACGCCTTAGACATCTTGCAAGTAGCATGTGGGGCTTATAAAGAATCACAGTATATTTGATGGAGGCAGAACGATACTTTTTAAGACTAGATTATTTTAAAATGGATTGTATGTGCATCAAGAAAGATGGAAATATTCACAAAAGCCTTTTCCCATTGGTTATTTGAAGATAAAGGAAGGGAATTAGAAAAGGAAAAAATATAGAGAAAGGGGAAAAAAAATATGAAATAGGAAAATGCACATGGTAAAATGTTAATGTGAATGTAAAAGAATAGATTATGTAATTATATTTATAAAATTACTGCAAATATGGTATTAGACAAATATTTACATTAAAAATGTTAGAATTGACAAAAGCATTTATTTCATCAGGTGATTTTATTGTAGATTTCTTTTGCCTTGAATTTCTGTTTTGTTAAAATGTTCTTGCAATAAAATTACACCTTAAAAAATTAACACAATCAAGAGAATGAAAAGACTAGCCATAGACTGGGGTAAAATGTTTGCAAAAGGTTTTTAGGACTTTTAGGGCAGTGAAACTGATCTGCATAATACTATGTTGATGGATATGTGCATAGGGAGGGAAATAATTTTCCCTCTACTCTTCTAGGATCTTGACTTTTATTACTTCCTGTAATAAAAAGATTAATAGGAGGGGCCTACCTGGTGGTAGAGTGGTTAAGTTCCCACATTCTGCTTCTGTAGCCTGGGGTTTGCCAGTTTGGATCCTGGGCACGCACATACACAGCACTTATCAAGCCATGCTGTGGCAGGCATCCCACACATAAAGTAGAGGAAGACAGCACAGATGTTAGCTCAGGGCCAATCTTCCTCAGCAAAAAGAGGAGAATTGGCCCCAGATGTTAGCTCAGGGCTAAACTTCCTCAAAAAAATAAAAAGATTAACAGGAGAAAAACAAACAGAAACTTAATAACATGTATACCTCTTGTATACATGGGAGATACCCAGGAAAACTGAATAACTTCCTGAAATGGCTGAAGCCACCACCTTAAATACCATCTTCAGCTAAAGACTAAAAAAGATGTTGTTGGGGAGGAGCCACTTAGGGGAGGTTATCAGGCAAAGCACAGTAAAAAAAAGGGCAAGGTTGTTATGCAGATTTAAGTCCTTGCCTTCTCTAATGATAAGCATTTCTAGAGATGCAGTCCTTCCCTTCCTCCTGGTACACAGAGGAGAAACATCCTTACAAATGAAGATTTCCCTTATAAATGTAACTACCTCTTACAAAAGGGTAACTTTCACTTGGTTTTCAGAACTTCTCCCATATCTGCTGTTTTTTAAAAAATAACCAGCTCAAAATAATCCTTATGCCAAAGAGGCGTATTTTGGAATGGCATATTCTGTTCCCTCTACATATCTTCATATCATTGTCCAAACCTGTAGAATGTACAACACCAAGTGTAACCTGTATCGTACACTATGGACTTTGGGTGATGATGATGTGTCTATGTAGGTTCATCAATTGTAATAAATGTAGCACTCTGGTGGGGGATGTTGATAATGGGAGAGGTTATGCATGTGTGCGGTCAGGAGTATATGGGAAATCTCTGTACTTGCAGTTTTGCTATGAATCTAAAACTGTTCTCACAAAAATTAAGTCTTAAAAAAAATTAACATGACAATGACATGCCTGGAATCACTTTGGTAAATGCATTATAACTCATTCCCTTTGTTATCTGGCAAGTTGTAACAGCAGTCATCTCACAGAGAAACGTACATATATAACTGCCTCCTGACTGTTCTCCCGTTTCCACCCTTGTCACTCTGCAGTCTAGTTTCCTTACAGCAGGCAGAGTGATCCTTTTAAAGCGTATGTCACAACATGTCACTGCTCTGTTCAAAACACTCTAATGGCTTCCCACCTCAGAGTAAAATCCAGAGTCTTCCATAACTGCTATGCAATGTGCAGCCTGCCTCCATCCACCACTTCTCTTGATTTCACCTACACCTGGCTCATTCTACTGTAGCCACATTGGGCTCTTTGCTGTTCCTTCCACACATGAAGAGCACTCCTGCGTCAGATCTTTGCATTTATTGGTCTCTCTGTCTGGATCACTCTTCGCCTTCACACCCCTGCCCAAGATAGCCCCATGGCTTCCTTGATCATTTCATTCAGCTCTCTGCTCATGTCATGTCCTAATGGACACTTTTCCTGAATACCCTTCTTTTCCGATTATACTTTATCACCTTCGTCAGTTTTATTTTCCTTATATTTCTTCATAGTACTTATCACCAAGTGAAATATTACATCACAGTTTTTGTTGATTATCTATTTTTTTCCCCACTAGAATCTAAGCTCCCTGAAAGCAGAGGCCCTGTTGCTTTTGTCGCCTGCTATATGGCCAGAGACCAGCACAGCTCTTGGCCCTTAGCCACATATAAGAAAGAAGTATATTTCTCGTCCACCAGATCTTCCCCAACCTTAGATGTGTACTTTGCAAATAAACTGCAGACTTTCAGTTCAGCTTCTTGTCCTCTTGCTCATCCTTGAATCAGCCTTTTCCACTGGACTCACACCATTTCAGGAAAGGATTTTCTCTTCCTCCAATTCCTTCCTTCCTTTGTTCATTTGTTGCTTCCTTCATTTCTTCTGTTCTTTCTTTTTAACTATAAAACTTATCAATTTTTTCTCATCCTGTTACTCTTTCCCGTGTCACATCTCCTAAGATGAGATTCCTTGTACTTATAATGAAGACAAGACGTAATTTTTATGAATGACTGTGAGTAGCGCACTTATGTTTCCTCCCTCTCAATACTGTACAGCTTTTGCCGGACCTGGCAAATACACTTGCTGGAGGGGCAAGTGTGTTGATGGTGGACCAAGATTTTGCTTTGTTTACATTTTTCATGCAAACACTGTTTCTTTTAAAACTTTTTAAAGTTTACACCTAAAATTTCTACTAAGAAAATTATTTCATGTAAATTATTTTTTCTTTTGATTAATTTTTATCTTCATTAAAGTTGGTAGATGTACATGCTTGGAAGCCAAATATTATGAGTTCCATTTCTAATAGAATGGTGACTTTGATACCCCAAGTAACATATAAGTGTGCTGGATAATCTGTAACAATAATATCGAGGAACTAGTAAGAAAATAAGAAATCTTCTGATGCTAAAAATGAAGCAAAAGCAGAAGCTATGAGATCTATATATAACTTTGGCACCAGAGGGGAGGAAGGACTATTCCTCTGCCCTCTAGGTCCTTCCGGCTAGTCTAGGAATTAAATTGACATGAGACAGAATAACACGAAAAAATCAAACGAAGTTTAGTGACATGTATACATGGGAGAAACCCAGGAAATCTGAGTAATTCACCAAAATGGCGGAAGCCACTACCTTAAATACCATCTTCAGCTAAAGACAAAGGAGGATGTTGGGGGTAGTGGTTTGGGACTTCAAAGGGGAGAAAGACAATTTACATGGAGATGGAAAAGCAAATGTTTGATACACAAATATTGCCCACGCCTTGTAAAGACAATGAGAGACAGAGAGGACTTTGATTAAATGGTCCTTGCTAGGTTGCTCCCTGTCTATCACACCTAATTTATATTATACCATGGTTACCTTATGATATTAGCTCCTTCCTGGAACAGGCCTTTCTATCTTGAATTCTTTAAGGCAGTCAGGGGGAAGGTCAAAGTTTCTTCCTGAGTCTTTTGTTCTTAAAAAATAATGAAGGGCCAGCCCAGTGGTGCAGTGGTTAAGTTCCCACATTCTGCTTCAGCAGCCTGGGGTTCACCGGTTTGGGTCCCACGTGTGGACCTGAGGACTGCTTGTCAAGCCATGCTGTGGCAGGCGTCCCAGATATAAAGTAGAGGAAGATGGGCACAAACGTTAGCTCAGGGCCAGTCTGCCTTAGCTAAAAGTGGAGGATGGGTGGCAGATGTTAGCTCAGGGCTAATCTTCCTCAAAAAAAAAAAGTGAACAAAAAAAATAATAATCAAGCCAAAGAGACGCATTTTGGGGTGGCAAATTCTGATCCTCCACAGTACATTAGAGATGTTTAGTAAAGTGAATGAAAAGTTCATTTTTTGAATGAAACAAATATTAATTCTGATGTTTTAAGGGTAAGAGAAGATGAAACAGATATAAATTGCACCATTGTCTTAATGTTAAAGTTAAATTTATATACGTTCAATTCTCTGCTACATTTGCTTGATCTCACCCAGGCCAAATTCTTATTTTAGAAGTCCTGCAGCCTTTTGTGTACTCTTTAGGCAGACTTATGCAGGTAAGATGTCTGTAAAATAGTATTTTCTTCTCAAAGAGATAAATGAAATCTTTTAATCTCTTTCTTTGGCATGTAACCATTACTTGTATATATCATTCTAAAATCCTTAATCTCTATTGAACCAACATAAAAGGCAGTCATTTCTTAATTGTTTCTGTGCTTCCCTGTACATTTATGATGTAATAACTTCTTCCAAAGCTAAAACCTCCCCCCTCAGGAAAGTGTCACATTTCACAAGAAAAGTGGGTTTTCTAGAATGAGAAACAATTGCCTAATTAGCGAAAGAGTAGAGGCATGTCAATTTCAAGGGTAAATTCTTATTGGATGCCAGATCATAAGACTGGAACATTTGCATCTCGTCACGGCAGGTTTCCTTTGTCTATTTTCTCTAAATACCATTCTGTTCAGTGAGTTCTGTGAGTTAAGGTATATATTTTCATAAACTGAGATGCTATTTATGCTCTGCCCCCTTAGCTGACAATGAGCTATCTGGAAGTTAGAGGTTTGTAGTCAGTCTCTGAATTGCCAAAAGCTATAGTCCCAGAAAGAAGCTAAATATAGTGGTAGAGATGATAACTTATCAGAGTGGCTGAACATGTAGTATTCAAATCATTTCTGAATTATAATATATTTAAATGCAATCCTATATCAACCAAAATGATGACAAATCATGGAGCTGTAATTTATGTTCACTAATTTAGAACCATACATTTAAGCAAATTCATTTACAATAACAGTTCTACTTAAAATAATACGCCACAAAAGGACGATCAGCCAAATAGTATCGTGCAGACAGGTTACTCCACAGAGGCATAAAGTATTGGTTCATTACTTATACAAACAGAATTCACTGAGATGGAAAAATGATTACTACTCGACAGAATTATTTTATTCCATTAGTTGAAGGTAGTATTAAACATAAGTTCATAAGTAGTGACTTGCCAGATGCTTTTATTGGAACAGTTGATTTGTTGCTTATTTTGAGCACTGATTTTTATGTGATTTTAAAGATCAGTACAAGTTTTGAAACAGGACACACTGAAAAAATTTTAAAACATTTCATAGTTATATAATTTTTTTAATTAATTAACTTTATTTTCATCTTTACTTACATGTTTAAAAAAAATAGGTTACTATGAGGGTGATGTCTAGCCAAAATGCAATTGAAAAAATCAAAACATGAAATACAAATTGTTTGCCAATTTGGGTTCTTATGCTTCCCAATTCCATTTGTTCTTTCTTCCCAAAGAAGTAACATTTGTTGTAGAAAACAGATCTGTCAAGTCAGTTTACTGACACCAGTATTAAAATTTTAAGAACTTTTTCTTTTTTACTAAAAAAAGAGGATTTAAATAATTTGTGTAAAATTATAGGCTCACTAGTATATTTATAAAACTATTTAATCTTTAAGATACGAATAATATTAGATCAATAGTCCAAACTTCCATGCAATGAATATGTTTTCTACATTCTTACAGCTTATATGTATTTCATTATGAAAAGAATAACATTTTAATGTTAACTTTTATTATGAAAGAAAATAGAGATGTGTCACAACTAGTTGCCCCAAGGAACTCAAGGTGGGTTTGGAAGCATATAACTGCTTTTCCAAATTGTTTTTTTCCTTTTGTTATGTTAAGGACTTGCAATCACCCACCACCCTGAACCAGACCAAGCCTCAAGTGAGAGCTATACCTATGACCTTTGCCTTATTTTTAATGCTAATATATCTCCTGGAGGAGCTTAGCCCTTATTATGGTAACCTGCAGTGTAGGTGGAAGCATGTTTTCTAGCTGAGCCTGCGCAAGCAAATACCCACCTCTCCCTTTTGAATATTCATTGCCTATGTGAAATAAATGTCCCTGCTTCCCTTTGTTTGGGAACACCATGACTCTGGAAATGATTTCACATGGTCTCCTATTTGTTTCAAATATACCTTACTTTGTGACACAACTTCTGGTGGAGAGTCTGATTTAACTCTTCAGGAGGGAACTCACTTTGGTTTCAGTAACAATGGGAGATTTAGAAACGTTTGGTCACTGGTCTTTGTGGAATGCATAACCGAATAAGGAGACTATAACTGAGCACTTTGTCTTTCCAACTTTTAGGATGTTTAAGATGCACCTAGGGTGTTTGCTAAAAATACTGAAATCTCTGCTTCTCAGCTAACTTTCCAAAATGAAAAGTTCCTAATCAAAATGGGAGGAGCAATGCATGAATAAAGCTAGGATTGAGGTGAGGGTGGGGAGATCTGAGAAGGTGAAGAAGAATCAAAACTTGTGTGTAGACATTAACAAGTAGAGGAGCATTAAATGGGGACGGAGTGTGGGCTCTGAACACAATTATGAGCTTGCCTATTTCTTATTCTGGACTCTACTGAAAGGTAAAGAACTCCCAGACCTGGAAGTACAATGACAGTGTATCCCAGGAGGAAGAGTTAAAGTGTGGTGGATGGTGTGGTGGGCATTCCCAAGACCACTCTCAGACCCAATAATTCACTAGAAGGACGCACAGAACTCCAAAAGCTGTTACACTCACAGTTATAGTTTATGACAGTGAAAAGATACAGATTAAAAGCAGGAAAAGGAAAGATGCAAAGAGTGAAATCCGGGGGAAAACACACGCAAGTGATTTCTGTTGTCCTTTCCTGGAGGAATGGCGTAGGCAGTGCTTAATTCTCCCAGCAACAATGTGCGACAAATGTGCTAAGCGTATTGGGGGTCAGCCATGTGAGCCAGCGTCACCTGCGTGATTGACCTGAGTTATTCAATCTTCAGCCCCACAGAGGTCAGATTGATATAGAATGGCCCAAAGCCTCAGCCACACAAGAACGGATATTCACCATAAGCCACATTGCTAGCATAGCCAGCATGGCCCAAAGCATCAGGTATACCCAAACATTTTTACCTGGCAGGATGTTCCAAGCCTTCAGAAGGGTTTCTTCCAGGAGCTGGTCAAAGGCCGGTACTTTCTTTAGAATATGCGGGGTTGAGGAACCCAGGCATCCTGAATTAATCCTTTACTGCACAGACGGTGACGTCCTGAGGGAATAACCAGATCATGATGGAGCCTGCTAAGCTTTACCAAACATATCAAACATCGTACAACAATTTTTGATGTGGCAGTGACCAATAAGGCCAAAAAAGAGAAAGCACATCTACTTCTTCTGAATCAATTGGGAGAGAAATACTTGAAGTTTCATAATGGTTTTTTTTATTGTATTTTATGTTTTGAAAAGGGAGGAATATGTGAAGAGCTCACAATCCTAATAACATTATGAAAAACATTTGGTTTTCTGATGCCTTAAACTTCTACAGTGGTGGTTCTGACATATCACAATGAATGTCTCAGACTAGAAGAACGTTTACGATCAGAGACCAGTAGTTAGATCAAGAGGACTTTAAAGTGAAGTGAGAAAGGGAGAGTACGTGATGCCCAGAAGGAACCTAAATCATTCTTCCTCTAAATATCTGCCTGGCTAATTCCCCAAGCCACTTCAAGGCTTTGATCAAATATCACCTTCTCAATGATTTCTACCTTAACCACCTAATTAGGCTGAACCCCAAGAAATTGCTATTTTTGTAAGTCAAAAACAATTTCATAGGGTTCAGTCTACTATGTGACTGCAACAAACTCTCTCAACTCCTGCTCCCAGCATTCTCATTTCCCACTTACCCTGCACGACTTTTAATTATTTTTCCATAATACGTAACCTCCATCTGAAATACTATATAAGGAAAATTCATTGAATTTGCTCTTTATTATCCATCTCACTTCTGCTACAAACGTACATGAACATAGAGATCTTTTTTCCTTTAATTTACAAATGTATTCCAAGAACTTAGAAAAGTGCCTGACACAATGTTACTAAATTACTATTTGCTGAAAATATGAATGAACAAATGCTATCGCTTAGAAAGCAATAAAGGAGTTATTCAATCACCTATTTAAGAGTGGGAAATATTTGGAAGCAATTCTTAGATATTCTGCACTGGAATGACCTAATTGCTAACAGCAAAATTCTATAGTCAGATAAAGGTTTTGAATCCCATCCCTGCTGCTAACAAGCTCTGTAAACTTTGGGCATTCTTTTTTAAAAAATTTCCCTAAGCCATAGTTTGCTCATCTTTACAGTAGGAAAAATAATAGTGCTGTTGTATAAAACACAACTCTTTCTGTTCTGTCTTACAGACTGAATAAGACATTTCTTTTTATTAAAAGAGAAGACCTTTTACAATTAAAACCAATAGGATCAATATGGGTATAGAGAAAAAAATACAGCAATAGGAGGTTGTATATTTGTTCAAAATATGATAAGCAATGAGGGCCAAGGGAACGTAAACAGAATGCAGCAAGAAGGAGGGAACTGAGTGACACAAAGAATGACTCAACGAGATTCCAAATGTTCCTTGCACGTGGTAGAAATGTAGATTTCTACATTTCTAGAAATGAAGACAAATATATGAAAATTTTAGCAGCAGAAAATATAAAAATCATGCACTTAGAGTAACAAAACTCACCAATTGTAAGATGGAAGTGACCTAATTTAAGAGTAATTGTGGTGGAAAAGGGTTTATGACTTTCAAAGATCTAAGCCAGTTTTAACTGTCACCATGGCTTTCAACTGGTCCACCAAATCTGTTGCAGTGAAATTTCTTTTTTGTTTTATATTGTTTGCTGCATCACATCTTCCTTTTAGAGAAGCTCTTTTAGGAGTATCTTGGTGGGAGTTAAGCCTCCTTAACCTCTAGGATGCAGCCAGGTAGTAAGGAAGATATTTAGGCTTGAATAATTGCCCTCGGAGAATTTTTGAATCTTGAACAAGAGGTACATGACAGTTCTCTTTGTTTTTTCCCATCTTCAAGGCCTGGTTGCCAGCCTGCCACTGATTCTGAGAATCTCCAATATCTTTCAAAAAAAATTCATTTTTTGTTTAAGACAGTCAGTCAGTTTCTGTCACTTACCACCAACAACTCTGACTGCTAGATGTGATTAGTTCTAGATGTAGGGTCCTGAACTGAGAGGTTACCAGGATAAGAGACTTACTGTGATAAAACCAGGCAAACCAATGTGAATTAGACCCTATCTGGATGCTACAGTTTAAGAACAACATTGCTTCCTGAATCAAGTTACCATCGCTCTGGACTTGAGTTTCTGTCAAGATGATTGAGTAAATAGTCAGAAAATTCTCCCACAATAAAATATGTAGATGAAATATAACAACTAGATAAAATATAACAACATCCTCTCAAATGCTAAGCTTGTGAGAATGTAAGGAAATTTCCCAGTGGCCCAAAATAAAGAGATAGCTCAAAAACTCTGGAGTAGTCAGCTGTGATTTGCCTGGAGGTGTTTACCAATCTTGGTAACCAAAAGGCTTGTCTTTTAATGGATAGTTGGAGGCTGAAGAGAAGGCCTGGTGCGGGGGGGTAATGGGGAATCCATGTAGGAGCTGGAATTGACCAAGCTGGGAATCTCAAATGGCCACTTAACCTCATGGAAGGGTGGAAAGGGAAAGAAAATGTTCTCCACACTGCAAAGAAAGATAAGACAACTTAGCTATTTTGGCTTGAGCTCTCGACGGGAAAAAAAATGCCTCCCCTAAAGATATGCCCGCATGCTAGTGTGTAGTTAAAATTTCCACTTCCTTTGTAGTCCTGAAAACTTCTAAATGAGTAATCAACATAAAGAAGTTTCAG
This sequence comes from Equus quagga, assembly GCF_021613505.1. Classification (NCBI taxonomy): domain Eukaryota; kingdom Metazoa; phylum Chordata; class Mammalia; order Perissodactyla; family Equidae; genus Equus; species Equus quagga. The sequence goes on along the minus strand of NC_060273.1, from coordinate 58,449,703 downwards.
GTTGGTAGAACACGAGGATGCTTGGCAGGAGCAAAAACAAATTCTGTTCTGAGGGATGCTCTCGACCCAGGCTGCACAGAATTCCCATGGGTTAAGTCTGGGCACTCCAAACTTACAGCAGTATTAGACCTCGAGGATCTTCAGATAATAGACTTATGCAATAAGGATGTAAGATCAATATTCGTAACATGTTTATAATAGGAAAAAGAATCACACCGCCGGTTTTGAAATGAGCACAGATATATTTGGAAGAAAAAGACTTGAAAAATGTAATAATTTAAATTAGAAAATGCAATGGATAGGTTAATGGCAGATGGGACAAAGTTAAAGACATGTTTAGCAAATTGAAAGACAATCTGAAGAAATAACCAACAGTGTAATATAGAGAGACAATGCGATGAAAAATATGAAAGTGAGGAACAAAGAATGACAAGCACTAACATGCATTTAATTAGAATTTCACCCAAATGCAAAAAGAATAAAGAATGAAGAAGGGCTAACATTTGATGAGATAATGGCTGTTTTTTTCCCAATTTGTTCAATATCAAGCATCCGCTGACTGAAAATTCCAGTAAGTCCCGAGTAGGCAAAATATAAATAAATCCACAGAGAACTTATTTGGTTCTCTTACTGTTCTAAAGCTTCTTCTGGATCTGCCTTCACCACACCCAGCCAGTCATATTTCCCACTAGTAATAACATGCACACATAGTTATTGTTACGAAAATTTGCTTGTTAATATATATCATTATTAGTCTTTGCTAAAAATTTGCTTCTTCTTAGTATGAAATGCTTTTTTTTCTTCTCTTCTACTTGTCAAAATCCTATTTATTCATCAAATCCTTTTTCACAGATCCTACACTGATTATTCTAGTAACACTGATCTCCGTTTTCTGAAGTCCTATTATACTTACATAATGCAGCTCATTCATTCATTCATTCATTCATGGTATTTATTGAGAATCTGCTATGTACTAGCTGGATACTAGGTCCAATAATAAATTAGACAGAAATATTCCTTGTCCTTAAGAACATTAATATTCAGCCAGAATGACGGTAAAAATAATTAGAATACAGTGATAAAGTATAAATAATAAACTGCGAAATGAACACATATTAGGATAGAGTGGGGAAGGTAATCAAATATATGGGTCAGTGACAGTTTCCTAAGGGAAGTAATATTTCTGCTTATACATGAAGGTCAAGTAGAATTATCCAGGCTCAAGTATGGATTTAGGGTGAAAACAGCAGTAGGAAGATTCAGGCTGTGGGACTAACATGTTTCACATTTTTAGAGGCTTAAGAGGTTATGAAGTTCTAGAGACTAAAGGAGTTTAATGTGGTTATAGTGTAGAGCATAAGGCAGAGAGTGGTGATAGATAAGTCTCGAGTGATGGGCTGGACAGGGTGTAGATCTGGGCGGGCCACGTAAGCCATGTTAAGAAATTTCAACTTTGTCCTAAAAGCACTGGAGAATCATTAAAGGATGTGATAGGCGGAGGTTATATTATTGTATTTCTGCATTAGAAAGGTGCCTTTCGTTGCCATCAGGAAGACAGATTAAGGGAAGGGAGACTAGACAAGTACTGGGCAAATCTGCCAGACATTTGGAATGCTTGATCACTTTTCTCTAATGTTTAGCTGTCTGTTTAGTTTGTCTCTCCAGTTACGTTATAAGCTATTTAAGAGCAGAAACCATGGCTTATTATTCTTCTCTCTCTACCAAAACTTTTAAGTCATCAGTAGCAGGGCCTCATAAATATTTGCTGGCTGACCGAGTCTTTGGATGGAGTTATTCAATCATTGAGGATTTGTAAAAATAGCCGGCAGAAGATCCAGGATGAAATTCTCCATAGTTCAGTTTTCAGGGTAGTACTAAAAATGGTACTGTGATGCAGAGTTCTCAAACATTACCTCCTCATAGTGGTCAGAATAGTGAGCTATAAACCTGATGATGAAGAATGAACCAGTAGTTACAGCAGTAATCTTGGCTCTAGGGCAGGAAGTCAATGCCAGTGACAAATTGCCAATACATGACAATTTAAAATCCAATAAGTGAAGTTAACAAAGTTGCTTTATAGCTCAGCGGACTCATGGGTAGGGCTGGAAGCCATTTTCATCCTGTATCATCAGGCTGGCTGTCTTATGGGCAATATAAATAGCAATCTGGCAAGGAATCAGGATATTTCTTTTGAAAATAAATGATAAGGGTGTATTTAGGCTATGTCTGTATGTTCAATGGAGCAAAAATTAGAAATGTATAAAGCTGTTCATCCTTTTGAAGGAAAACACAGCAGGGACTAAATGAAATTGAGGATCTTTTTTAAAGGATGGGAAATCTATCTCCTCATCCAAATAGTTTCTCTCTTCAATTTTGGGAAGTGATGAACATAATTCCTTCTGAGATCCAACCACTGTATTATTTCTTGAATTTTCTTTGGGTAATTGCCCACCATGAAACTAAATCCAATCTATATTTTGTGTGAAATTTTACGTGAGGATTAAAAAAGTTTTCCTGTGAGAGCTAATTGTGAGTTGTTTGTTTTTTACAAATCTAAGCATGAAAACCTTTCAACACTAAAAAGTGCTTTATCTAGCATGATGTGTTCAATTTTAAAAAGTGCTTTTGCTGGTATGATGGGCTCATAAAGTAAGCTGGAGCTAAAGATTTTTATATATGGAGATGACAAACTAAAACAGTGACATACATTACTTCCCAAGAAGCTTATCACAGGTGTATTTCATAAAAATAGGTAATATTTATTGAGTATATACAAATCTAAGTTTTGTATTAAACATGTTATTTAATTATTTCATGTTCACAACAAAATTATGTAAGAGGTGCTATTATTACTCATATTTCATATAGGGAACCAATACTCAGAAGGTTCAGAAACTTGCTCAGTAACCCAAAGATTCGAATTCAGGTCTCAGAATCTAGAACTGATACTTTTAACCACCACACTAGTTAAAATCATAATTAAATGCTCCAAAGAAAGGAATATCACCTGTATTTTCCACCCAGTTGGGTGGCAGGCACCATTGTCCTCATTTTCCACCAATGTAGAAAAATGATTATTGGGCACAATTGTGTAGTACAATCTGCTACCATTTCCAAAGGATTTTTATCTAGCTCTTAGAAACATTAGGTTTAGAGTTCAAATTTAACAAGAGGATGTGATATTCACCCTCTTGTTTTCCTGAAGTTTTTCCCCATGCTTTTATGGGTTTGATCGTCTTGCCCATCCCCCAGCTGCTACAGGTGCTTCCACTAATGGGTCACATCCGCAAACTTCTTTGGGCGACTCCTCCTCAGCACTCAAAACCAAAATCTCTGTTGAGTCTCAAACTGTAGAAATGTTCCATAATTTATTTAAATAATCTTTCTACCACACCCACCTTTGCCATCAGCCTTTTTTCTTCTCTTATTTGTTTTGACTGTCTCCAAACACATTTAGATTCTGTTATGCAAAGTCGTTGATCTCAATTCTCCAATTTGCCTCTCCCTAAACATGTCCTAATTTTGCATTACACATATACGTGTACACACACACAAGTGCACACACACACTCTCAAAGAAGGGCTAGGCTGATAAAGCCTTCCTTCTTCCTAGAAAGTAAGCGAGGAGAAGACAGTTTGCATGGTCAAGGACAGAACAAGCTCAACTTCTTACTAAATGTTGTTACATTTATAATAATATCACCACTGAACCTTTTGTGTTTTTTTGGATATGTGACCAAATTTTGTGCAGATAATTATAACTTTTTTCTTTTTCCTTTATGCTATTTTATATCTAGTCTATTTAATATTGCTAACAATTCCTAGAAATATCATATATATTGATGGTGGGCATTCTTGGCTTATGTTTTTAACGAAAACGTCTCCAAAAGGGTGAATGAGTGCTTTTACGTGACTATGACAAGCATATTGAGTCCTATTTTACTGTATGTCTTATCAGAATGAGTGTTAAATTTTATAAAATACTATTTTAAGTTTTGGTACAGTTAGTTAAGTATACACCTTTAAACTCTTAATATAAACATTTTCTAATACTGAACCATCTCACAGCCTAAGGCTGAATCCTATTTACAATTCTTTTTAATAGCTTCTGAATTAACTTTACTGATGTTTCCCTCAGAGTTTTAGTCTTGATATTAATAAGCGAGCTTTGCTTGTATTTCTTGTTCCTCCTCCCTCCCTCCCTCCCTCCCGCCTCCTCTTTCTCTCTTTCTCTCTCTCTCTTTTTCTTGAGGCTATCTTTGTTACACTTCAGCATCATAGTTAGCATGGCTTTGTAGAAAAACCTAGGAATAATTTATTTTAATTATTTAAAAAAAATTTTTAATGATCTGGGGCAGGTTCCTGAAGATTTGATAGATTTCAACTGTGAACCAATCACAGCCTCATAACTTTTAGAGGGATCGCTCTTTGACCACATTTTCAATTACTTCTTGGGAGACTGTACGGTCTTTTGCTACCTTCTGAGATAAATTCAGAAATCTACACTTCCCTTCAAAATAACTTCACCTAAGCTTCGTGTATTGCAATTTAGCATTTATTTATATTTATGCAGCTGGTTGAAATCAGTATCCACAACCTTATTTCTTTACCTTGCCATGCTACAGACCCACTTCCTGTAACTATACACATCCATGAGGGTCTTTCTTTAACCTCACGTGCAAGCATTGGCATGGGCATTGAGGTCCAGGCATGTTCCCCTGGCTTATCCACTCACTCAGAACACATCTCTTCAAGTATGAGATTGTTTATTTGCTCCTTCAAGGTTGTGCCATATACAATGGTAACCTCTGTTCTAAAAAAAAAGTTTCATATTTTTTTTCCTATACTTTCCCTTGATTTGGTTCAAATTTTAATCTTCATATTTTGTGGTTGGGGTTGTAATTTCCTAGTTTCACTGAAAATGGGGTTTCCTTCACTCATTTTGTTGCTTTGGTTTTTCGTTTGGGAGTGGGAGTTGCAATAGCAGTGTCTCTCCCTATTCAGTTTTAAGCAGAAATCTCAACTATCCCATTTTTTTTTATTGCACCATCATTACCTAGGTAAAAAATTAAAGTCGCATGTTTGCTTCCTCCCTAACTGCCCCATCATCATATTATATTAAAAGGAGTTAATCATCACAGAATGGTTTCTATGTAGAAGTTGTTTTGTTAAATTCTGTGTGGGCATCAAGTTTAACCCATCCCACCATCCTTCACTTCCCTTAGTCTCCTCCCCTCTTCATGAAGAAGTTTATCTTGTGGGATGATTTATATTGACACAAGTAATGACGATATAAGGCAAAATGTGAGAGAGGACCAAATGAATGTGCTAACATAGGATGGAAAGCTTGGGGAATGGAGAGGCAGTGTAAGAATGAACTGTTCTTTAGAAGATGGATGGAATTTCAACAGGTGGTGCGGACATCTCATTGGTGGAAAGAGCTGGCACAAAGGCACAAAGATGAGGAAGAGTGTAAACTGGAGACTAGCTGGTCCCCCAGAGCAATTTCAGGGAAGGAGGAGGTGATGCTGGTGATTTAGGAGTAGTAACAAAAAATAATCTTGATATAGCCTACTTATTCAAGAAACTGAGTGGTAGCTCAAAGGAAATAAACCTCACATCCAATCAGTTGCCATATTTCACTTCATTAAATAAAGCCAGCCCTTCTTTTTCCTCTCCACTGTCAATATCACCAACAAAAACAATAAAAATCATCAGAGCATGTTTTTTGAAGTCTCATTGTATGCCAGGAACTAAGTATAAACCTGACCTCCAGTATCTTATTGATGTCTCCTAAAACAGTGCTATACAGAGGGCATTCTCATGCTCATTTTGCTGTTGAGGAAGTTATGGCACAAAAAGGTGAAAGAACTTGATCAAACTGCAAGCCACGTAAATACGTTAAGGATGGCATGGGTCAGGGTAGCTTGTCTATAAAGCATGTTTGTATTGACTACACAATTCTACTTCCACTTTGGCTCAAAGAAATATGTTTCTAAATTATTACTTTCTGATTATAAATGCAACTCACTCATTTGGGAAAATTTAGGAAAAACAAAAGTACACACACACAAACTAGTAAAATTATAGCCTAATTAATTTTTAAGGTTTTAAAAAGTTTTCCCTTCTTTCGTCTAATTTAACTTTTCAGGGCTAACTATTGTAATAATAGTTTGTAAGCCATCCTTTGCTTCAGCATATATTTACACGCATGACTTCACCCAGCTTATTTTATTGACCACTAGAATGTTTTAGACATATTTCCAGGTCAGTAGATTTGCCTCATTGTTTTAAAAATTTCTGAAGTATTTTGTTTTAGGATCTACAATTGCTCTATTAATGGATATTTAGAGATTTTAAATTTTGTCTTTTTGTTGTTGTTGCTGTAATGAGCTTTTTTGCGAACATAATTAAGTTGCTATATCTAGTCATTTACACTACAATTCTATGGGCAGTTTAGTGCTAATGGTTTTAGTATTGCTCAGTTTGTTGGGCAGTAGACGATTCACATTTATAACATTGATAAAGGGTACCACGTTAGACTCAGTTGTGCAATTTATCACCCAGCAAATGACTATGAGAATACACGTTTCCCTATTTTATTACCCACACTGGGTGTTTTAATCTTTTTAAATTTTTAATCTCATGAGATAGGCAGAAAAACCTATATCATATTTTCAAGTGTTTAATATTTTTATATGTCCACTGGTTATGTGAAATTTTTATCCTGGAATTTATTGTTTATATAGTGTGCTCATTTTTCCTTGGGATAATTGAACTATTTAGAAGTTGATTTGAATTTTATAAATATTGACCTTTGGTCTTTGCAGATGACAAAAATATTTCCCCTATTTAGTTATTTATGTTATAATTTTGTTTATGGTAATTTTTAATGGAAAAATACTACATTGTTATAACTCAAATCTGCTAATTTTTTTGTGTGTGGATTCTGAGTTTTGTATCATTCTCCTCTATTCAGCTACTAAATTTTTTATATCTAGATCTTTAATCCATTTAGCATGGATGTTTAGATGTGTGTGGTATAAGATAAAAAGCTAATTCTCTTGCCCACTAAAGATCGTTCAATAATTCTCAAACCATTTATTGACTAAGCCATATTTTCCCACTGATTTGACATCCCATTTCCATCATACACTTTGTTTGACTCTATTCTGACTTATTTATTTCACTATTCCTATGCCATTAGCATACTCTTTTAATCATAGAAATTTTTAAGAATATTTTGATATCTATTGAGCTTTTTATTCTTCTTGATCCTTTTTTTCTCAAGATTTTCCTCTGCCTAACCATCTCCTTTGTCTTGTATTTTGTTTTGCATTCTTTTTCAACTTTTTCACTTATACGGCAATTTTTCAGGTCTTGTCCTGGACTTCCTTCTCTATCTCTACTCTGTCCATCTGGGATTTCATCTACTGAGTTTAGGAGAAAAATCCACTAAAAAACTACTGAGCTGCAATCTCGCTTTGACATTAATAAACTTCAAATATTTTTATGTAACCCTGTCTCATCTTATCTGCCTTCTTGATATTTCCAACTTGAAGCCCCAATGGGATGTCAACCTCAACGCATTTAAAACCAAACTCAGTGATCTCAAATCTCCTTCTCACTTCCAGGAACCCATGCACAATAATATCTTGTTATAATAATACAGGGGGGACATTTTTAGGACCTAGGTTTCTGATTTTTAAATGTCATCACTATCATTATAATGAAGATAAATAACCCTTCACTATGCCAGGTACTGGATTAAGTATTTTACATACATTCTATCCTTAATCCTTGACTCTTCCCTATCGATTTTTTGGTATCATCCTCGTTTTATAAACATCTTAACTGAGGAGGAGAGAGGTTAAAAATTCCCTGCCAAAATCATACCTAGTAAGTGGCAGAGCTAACATTTATGGTAGATCTACGTACCTTATTTGCTGTACAAAGCTGCCTCATGTTGGTTGTGGTGGTCAGGTGAACAGGACCTTGGAGAGTGACAGGATGGGATGAGGTTGGAAAGTGGTGGTTAATTTTATCAGAATCACGTCGTAGGCTTTTAAAAATTATTCATTCTTCTCAAACTTATGAGATTCACTGAATAAATAAGTATGTATTATCGCAAGATTTTCTAAAATACTTGCCATAGTTATATTGTTCAGAAAACAAGTCTAATTCTTAATAATTAAATACTAAGTAAAATGCCTAAGTAAAATGGTCTTCCCTTATTTAACTTAAAGTAACTACAGATAACTTCAATCATTGCATTTTTTTTCCTCACTGTAATGGCTTGACTATGTCAAGTTTTAATATATATAAGATACATATCAAGGACATAATATATTAGACAAGTACAACTCTTCAATTTCTTAACTTTTAAGATACATAATTGTTCCACTATGAAGACTTAAATGAGGATTGTCACTTTTGTAATTAATTCTTTTTGTTTCATCCTTCTTACTAATTGAAAATAGGCTTTCAATATAAAATGCTTTGAAATTGGATGAAGAGACAGAATTGGAAATGAACTTAATTAACTACAAACTGTCCACATCCATCAGAGTTTGACAGTGCCTCGGTAACACACAGAGTTCATAATTTACTTGAGATCTGCTGTAATGCATATTCCATAAATTGCCCAGAAGCCATGCTCACTGTGCACAGAATTTAGTGCCGGGCTATGAAGTGCACTGGGAGAAAATTGTCCCTTCAACACAAACTATTTGGGGAGGATATACTTTAGATTTGCATTTAGGCAACTAATAAACTTTTGAAAATAAGTGCTTTGCTTTTTTGCCCTGATAGAATTTGACATAGGAATAAAAGAATGTTTAAATGTATTTTCCAGCATTTAAACATTATAAGGGGCATGGTTACGTCTGTGTGTTTTGTTACAGAGTCTCAGAGAGTCAGTCTTGGAATATATTAAATATTACAGGTTATAAAGAAAAATTTCTGTCTATGTAATTCCATTATCTCCCTCTTTGTATTATAAAAATAATTTTTTGGATGTTCAAAAAAGAAGATACTATTTACTGATTAGAAAATTGGTTAAAAATACTTGTTAGTATTTTACAAACTGTCTTTTATTTCTGGTTTTCAAGGAAGAAAAATATATAATTATCCCTGTTGAGGAGAAGAGGAGAATAGTTGATAAAGATTGTGACATAGATTTGGCTAGACCACATTACAGCACTATTTTGGCCAAAGATATCTATAATTCATACCCAACAATCATTCTTCATGTGCAGATATCCTTAGCATATACTCAGTTTCCTGTATTTTCCAACTGCTTAACAAATATAGATGGCCACCATATTATTATCAACTGATTTCAATTCCTGAACACATAGAATGCTTAAAAGAGGAAGAGAAGTAACATTTATTACATGCCTCCAATATGCCAGTCATAAAACCCCCACAAGATTATTATTGTTTTTGATCCCTGTGCAAGAAATGTTGCAAGTATTTTATGAGTTATAGGAAAAAGTCAAGAAGAGGCAAGTCAGCCATGTTACATAAATGCCCAGCTCATATCAATGCATAGATAATTTCTGGTTTCTGGAAGAAATAGTAGTTGGTTAACATAATCCTTTATTGACCATGAGCTGATCACAGAAATCTTACATGGCTATACAATATCTCAGAAGAAATGATTCTCAAGTCAGTGCAACAAATAAAAGTGGTACCATCACTGACCTATGTTTACCCACATGAAAATCTGGGCAGTTTTGGGTAGGAGTGAGTGGTATGTCTGAGAGGGTAGGGATCAACTTAGCTATTGGAAAGAACGGCAGAGCAGAAGAACACACTATTGTGGGTGGGGGGGAGGGGATCCCAAAAAGACCCATCAGATTTTTTTAAATTAAAGAAAAAATCTTATTCTAACCAAGTTGCCATTTCCTCATTTTTAAAATGCATTAATCCTCCTGAAGGAAGGTAAGATTTACTAATAATCAAATGCAAAGAAAAAAAGCGCATCAGTATATGTTTACGTTTTATTTATTGTTTTTTTCTAATAGGAGAATTTTAATCTACTCAATTTTTCTACTGTTAAGTGGAATAAAAATTTAGGCTGATGGCTAGAAAAGGCATTACAATATTTTTTTCCTTTTTACAATCTTTGAAAAAATTATAATATTGAACACTACTTGAATGGAACTGAGTCTTTGGGTATAAATTTGGGCTTGATAAACAAGAAAGTAATGGACATACATCTGTGATTCCAGAATCTAAGACATAAGATGTTGCTGATTTGGGGGACGAATGTGCAAGAAAAAGTAGGAAATGTTTCCTCACAAAGTAAAATTTGTAAATAATAAAAGGGCCAACTATGAACCAAATAAAATCAACTGGAGTTGACTACTAAAAAGATAAGATTGACCAGGAAATTAGTAATGAATAATCATTATCATATAGAACTTCCATCCAAACTAAAATAGTTAATATAAAAATCTATCTAATTCTAGTTCCTTCAGTCATTCATATGAATATTATGTGACACATGGTTATACAAATGTGTATATCTCATTTTGTCATAAGACAAAAATATATTTGAAAAAGAACTAAGACACTTTATTGTACAGAAAATGTGAGGACTAGTGATATATTATAACTAGAAAATTAAGAGCCTTTTTAGATTGTAACTGACTTATTGATGGCTGAAGCAAAAAAGGCAATGTGTGATCTCACATAAGTAAATAAATTTAGGGGTAAGGACACTTTCTGAAATGGCTTGAATAGGACAGCTGGGGTGTCACCCAGACATGGCTTATAGCTTCTCTGTCCCCAGCATTCTTTTGTGTTTTAACGTCATGTGCAGCCTATAAAGAGTGGCAAGATGAAGACAGCATCTCCAGCCCATATGCTTTCAAGGACAAAATTATTGGGAATAATTTCTAACAGTGCCTTTGTTAGAAAACTCAGACCAAACTTCAGTTCTGATTGAGTCACATTTCATTTCTGATCAACTACTGAGACCAGAGGATGGCTGTGTGCTGGTGGCTTAGACGGAAGCAAGCCCCAGCTCTGGACTGGGAGTGGTGTCAGTCCCAACCCACTGCAAATGTTCAGATTAGAGGAAGGTGGCTTCTCAGAGAAAATCCAGGAAACCTCTCTACCGGTTGGGTGAGTTGGTGCTGATTGTGAAGATATGTTCTTCAGGACTACTCAGAAAATATGAGTGGCACATATCCTCTTCAATTGCAGCAAGGAGATTTGATGGTTCTTAGAGAAGGAAACCTTACAGCTATTCATTAAACAAATGTTGTTGGAGTAATTACTGTGTTGCCGACGCAGCCCTAACCTCAGGAAGGCTACAGTCTAGTGGGGTCCGTGGCACATGGTTCAGCTCACTTCCACCACTATATCACCCCTCACAAATAACTACTTGCATGAAATTTTTCATAGTCCATTGTGTCTCCTAGAAACAGAGATCAAGCAACATATAAGCAGTAAACAAATGTTCTGAGTATGAGGAAACTAATTTATACATGTATCTTCAACTACAATTTAAAAAATATAGGATAAGAAGATAAAGAATGATACTAAATTATTTTTTGTCCTGTTTCAGAAGTAATGCTTGTATACCCTGATAAATTAAAGGTCTATAAAATATAAATGTGTATTGTGACAAATTAAAAATATTAGGGAAATGCAAATTAAAACCAGAGGATGATACAGACCTATTAGAATGCCTGCAATAATAATAATAAAAAAAATCTGACAATATCAAATGCTAGTGAAGATATGAAGCAACTGGAAATCTTATACATTGCTCCTGGGTATCCAAAATGGTATAAACACTCTGCAAAAGTTTGGCAGTATCTAATAAAATTAAATGTATTCTTACCTTATTACTCAGTATTCCCACTTAGCTACTTACCCTATATAAATAAATCTTTTGTTCAAGCAAAAACCAAATACAAATGATTAACTAGAGAGCAGCTCTACTCATAGTTATCAAAAATCTAGAAAGAACCCAAATGTTCTTTAAAGGAGAATGGATAAGCAAACTGTGGTACACCTATACAATGGAATACTACACAAGCAATAAAAAGGAAAAAACTATTGATATATGCAGCAACATGAAAGAATTTCAAATGCTGAGTGAAAGGCTAAGCCCCAATGGCGACATATTCTATGATTCTATCTACATTACCTTCTGGAAAAGACAAAACTATAGGGAAAAATAATAGATCAGCAATTTCTAGGAGTTAGGAACAGAGGGAGTGTTTGACCATAAAACAAGGTGGGATCCATGAGGGATTGTTTAGGGTGATGGAACTGTTTTGTATCCTGATTGTGGTGGTGAATACACAAATCTATACATGTTAAAACTTATGCAACTGTACACCAAAAAGTCAACTATATTTATCAAGAACATGCAAATTAAAACTGCAATGAAATACCACTTTACATCCACTAGAATGGCTAAAATTAAATATACAGACAAAAACAAATGTTGAAAAGGATATGGAGCAACTCATACATTGGTTGGAAATCAGTGTGGGAGTTTCTCGTACAGTTGAACATACACCTACTCTAGGAGCCAGCGACTTCAACTCTAAGGTATTCACAAGAGTAAGGAAAACACATGCGCACAAAAAGACTTGTACATGAATGGTCATAACAACTTTATTCATAATCACCTCAGAAATATAATACTGTGCTAAAGCAGCCAGGCACTGATGAGTATAGACTCCATGATTCTATTTATATGAAATATAAGAACAGTCAAAATTAATCTACAGTGATATCAAAGAGAGGTTAGCTCTGCGACAGAGGAATTTACTGAGAAGGGGTGTGAGGGAACTTTCTGGGGTGCTGGAAATGTTTTATATCTTGATTGCTTTGGTGGTTACACAGATACATACACTGTCAAAACTAATGGAACTCTTCACACTTAATATCTGATTTCGCTCAAAGTAAAATTTACCTCATCAAAAAAAGTTTAACATATATATGATATCATATATCAGTGAGAAAGCTATTACTTAGGCCAAATAAGAAAATTAAATTGTGAGATGGTCGTTGACACGCATGTTTTGTTGGACATTCAATCAGTTTTTAATTTTTGTTTTAAAGTTCATAGGCATTGAAGATCCCCATTCATAGATTCATAAAGATCTATTGTTGCAAATTGAAAAAGTATATAGAAGGGTAAGAAGTAACAGATAAAAATGTGTCACCCACACCCCTACCCATTTCCTCACTCTTCAGACGAGCGATGAGCAAGGTGTTAGCAGTTTGGTATATATTCTTTCTGAACTTACAATGTACCATCAACTAAAGCATCAGATCTAAAGCCTTCAGCATATTATTCCAGGGCAGACCACATGGCACTGAGATTCCTTCTCCAGCCTCTCTTGTTACAGTCCCCTAAGGGTCCTATTGCTCCAGTTACACTTGACTCCTTGCTCTTTCCAGGCTGTCTTACACTTTGTCTTATTGGTCCCTTTATTGATGCTGGTCTTGTTATGTAGAGTTTCCTTCCACCCCAATGGTCAGTTGATAAAATCCTAATCATCCTTCAAGAACCAGCACAATTACTATTATTTTCTGTGCCCTGTGTAACACTTGAAGTTTTATTACATTACTTCATTTGTCTCCTATTTCAAGTGTGTATCATTCTCCCTGTACTGTAAGCTCTTTATTTATTTCAGCTCTTTTGAGATGTAACTGACAAATAAAATTGTCAGAGTGTATGACATGATGCTTGATATATATATATACCTTGTGAAAGGATTCCCCCTGTTAATTAACACATCTATCACCTCACATATTTACTCTTTTTTTTGGTGAGAACATTTAAATTCTACTCTCTTAGCAAATTTCAATTATAGAATTCAGTGTTATCAACTATGGTCACTACATTATACATTAGATCTTCAGAACTTATTAATCTTATAACTGAGAATTTGTACCCTTGTACCAGTCTCTCCATATTTACCCCACTCTCCAGCCCCTGGAAACCACTTTTCTATTCTGTTTCTAGAGAATGTAACTTTTTCCTCCCAAGATTCCACATATAAGTGATACCATGCAGTGTTTGTCTTTCTCTGTCTGGCTTATTTTGCTAGCATAAAGCTCTCCAAGTTCATCCAGTTGTTGAAAATGACAGGATTTCCTCTGTTATTAAGGCTGAATTCCATTGTGTATATGTGCATTTGCATGTGTGTATATATATATGTATCACATTTTCTTTATCTATTCATCTGTCTGCGGACAGTTTGTTTCCATGTCTTGACTAAGAGGTGTCTGTACATGGCAGTACAGACATCTCTTTGAGATAATGATTTTGTTTCCTTTGGGTAGATACCCAGAAATGGAATTGGTGGATCCATATGGTAGTTATATTTTTAATTTCTTGGGGAAACTCCATACTCTTTTCTGTAGTGGCTGTACCAGTTTACATTCCCTCCAACAGTGCACAAGTATTCTCCTTTCTCCATATACTCAGCAGCATTTTTTATCTCTTACCTTTTTGATAATAAATATCCTAATAGGTGTGAAACAATATCTCATTATGGTTTTGATTTGCATTTCCCTGATGATCAGTGAAGATGAGCATTTTTTCATTTACCTGTTGGCCGTTTCTTTATCCTCTTTGGAAAAGTGTCTATTGAGGTTCTTTGCACGTTCTTTAATTGGATTATTTGGGGTTTTTGCTGTTGAGTTGTATGAGTTCCTCATATATTTTGGATATTAACCCCTTATCAGATATGTGAGTTGTAAATATTTTCTCTCATTCCATATATTGCCTTTCATTTTGCTGATGGTTTCCTTTGCAGTGCAGAGCGTTTTAGTTTGATGCAGTCTTATTGGTTTATTTTTGCTTTTGTGGCCTTTGCTTTTCATGTTAAATCCAAAAAATCATTGCCAAGACTGATTGATATCAGGGAGCTTACTTCCTCCGTTTTCTTCTAGAAGTTTTACAATTTCAGGCTTTATGTTCAAGGCTTTAATCCATTTTGAGTTGATTTTTGTGTATGGTGTAAGATAGAAGGCTAGTTTCATTCTTTTGCTTTTGGCTGTCCAGTTTCCCAAAACAATTTATCAAAGAGACTATCCTTTCCCCATTGTATATTCTTGGCTCCCTTGTTGCAAATTAATTGACCCTATATGCATGAATTTATTTCTGGGCTCTCAATTCTGTTCCATTGATCTATGTCTGTTTTTATTCCAATACTATTTTGACTACTATCTCTTTGTAGTATATTTTGAAATCAGGAAGTGTGATGCCTCCAGCTTTGTTCTTCTTTCTCAAGATTGCTTTGGCTTTTCAGGGTCTTTCATGGTTCCATACAAATTTTAGGATTGTTTCCAGTATTTTTGTGAAAAATGCCATGGGATAGGGATGGCATTGAATATATGGATCACTTTGGGACGTATGGGAATTTTAACCATATTAATATCACCAATCCGTAAGCATGGAATATGTTTCCATTTATTTATGTCTTCTTCAATCACTTTCAGCAATGTCTTGTAGTTTTTAGTGTACGGATCTTTCACCTCCTTGGTTAAATTTTATTCCTAGGTATTTTATTCTTTTTGATTCTATTGTAAATGGAACTGCTTTCTTAATTTCTCTTTGTGATAGTTTGTTGGTATATAGAAATGCAAGTGATTTTTAAATATTGATTTTGTATCTTTCAACTTTACTGAAATTGTTTATTTCATTCTAACAATTTTTTGGTGGTGTGAGTTCTTTAATTACATGTTTATCACTCATTAATTTGTCTATGCTTCAGAAGTACATGGCAGGGGACAGCAAAACTACAGCTCATTGCCCAAATTTGGCCCACAACCTGTGTTTGTAAATAAAATTTTATTGTGACACAGCATGCCAGTCATTATGTATTGCTTATGACTGCTTTTCTTCTGCAATAGCACTGTTGAGTAGCTGTGAAAAAGATTCTATGTCTTGGGAACCAAAAATAGTTACTCTCTGACTCTTCATAGATAATGTTTCCTGATACTTGGTATAAAGTTTTGCACATAATGGGTGTCTAATAAATGCTGGATGAAATTTGCACATGGGTATTCTGTAGCTGATATCACGCTAAAATATAGCCCAGAACTGAGAACTTTAATGACCCGATTGTTTTTATCACTGTAATGCCAAATCCTGTTGGATCGTTGTCTGCCTCTGTTCGGATGTTTTATTTGATTTTGCTTAGGCAGTCTGTGTCTGGGTAGTGGAGGGGAAATGGCAATAAAACAGAGGGCAGAATTATTTTCGCCATGCCAGTTTATATTGGCATGAAGTTACCTCTTCCTCCGTAAGTAAATGTTTTTAGGGGAAAAGTTTTATATACCATTTTATATAGATGCATCAAAAATGTTTCCCTGGTTACTGTCACAAC
The DNA here is from genome assembly GCF_021613505.1 of Equus quagga. Taxonomy (NCBI): domain Eukaryota; kingdom Metazoa; phylum Chordata; class Mammalia; order Perissodactyla; family Equidae; genus Equus; species Equus quagga. Next base: position 58,433,331 of record NC_060273.1, on the reverse strand, counting down.
AACCAAAAATATGCTTTGAAAAAAAATGCTTGTGCTGACAGGAAATACTGCCAGAATAAAAATCATGGTTATGATCATTTTCGTTACAGAAAGAATTTTGTTTGTGCCTGATACAGACCTTAAAGGTTCTCAAAATGCTTCTAGCTCAGGTTTCCATGAGGATATCACTTCTTCTTTGAAAGAGTTGAAAAAACTATTCATGCAATATTTTAACTACCAAGAAGTGGCTAGAGTTTACATCTTGAAACTTCGCTTTCTAAGATCAACCTTAAAGATATGTTTGAGTAAAATTCCTAGTTCCTGGAAAAGATAGCCAAGCAATAGCCTTGTCTAAAGAAGATTCTAATGAGATGAATTTTTACACTTGAAGGGGGAGTTTACAATTTGCCTTCAGAATTTTCACTTGTAGGTAAAACTTACCTAAATCTGGCCTGAGCACATTTGATTATTTGGAAAATATGCAACTACAGTGAAATACAAAGCCTCTGGGTTTTGAAGACAGAGGGCAGAGTCATGTCAAATCCTACCATATATTAGTATTTTGTTGTTGTAATATCATCATTGACCGACTTCCCCAAGTCACAACCACTCACAATAAAATGTAAAACAGAGATAGTAAAACTCATTTCATGCTTTTGTTGAAGGAGTTAAATAGGAAAACATAAATAAAAATGGCTAACAGGTCTTGACCATTATAGGGAATCCATGTACGTTGACAGACTAAAGAACTCAGGTCTAGTTTAATGATCTCATAGAAACATTTTCAGATATGGTCCCATTAACCATCAGGTAGCCAAACTGTGTCACTTCCCCTTCTATTTGCAGATCTCAAAGTTTCAGAGAGTATGAAAGCCTTGACAATCATCTGTTGCCACCAAAATTACCATCTAGACTGGCCTTTTATGGATAATTAATCGTCATTGCAAATAGAGCCTACCAAATTAAGTTCTGGTAATAGTTGGACACTGAAGAACAAAGAGCCATCACCAATTTACTCTTCTAAAATTACCTTGCCTACCTTCAGAAGTTGACAACTTCCAAACTGAATCTTGAATAGCTGTAACTTCAAGGAGAAAGAACATCTCCTTCATTACCAAGCCCTTAGGTTAGTGAGGTTCTGTGCCTTCACTTCTCCTTTATTCATTTCATATTATTCATTGCTTTCAATTAAACTAGCTGGATAAAGCCCTTTGATGGTTCTTAATCATTTCATTTCAAAATGATAAGTTTGCTGGCCAAGCACGTTTTCTAGAATTCTCCCTCAAAACCATAAACTAATTGGATGTTTTAAATTTAAAATGAGAAATGATTAGAATTGCAATAAGGTAAACTTAGGAGTAGATCATACCAATACAAGTACCTGAATGTGTCATGCTTCTGGGAAAGACCTGAACAAATTAAGATTTAAACCTTGGCATTAAGGGGAAAGTCTAGATTTCAGCACTGTGCTTCAGAAATCTTAAAGCATTAAAAATAATAGGTTGCTGGAAAGATCGTCTATGAAATGAGAGACTTTTCACATATCTCAGTCAGGGGTCAAACACGCCAGTGTTTCTAGATAGTAAATTTACCACGTGTGGCTAGGTATGGGAAAAGAGTTATAAATCTCTGTTGAATTCAGTTGAGTAATTTCACTAGAAAACACATGAATTCCACAGAGGTGAAAGCTAAATTACCTTTCCTTCTTAATCAATGTAGATATCCAATTGGAAACATGGCAGCCTTAAAGTTTCTCTTTTTGTACTCGACAATTTATTAGTGCCTGAATTATCTGAGTAAATGACTTTGTTTCTTCAAATCATGAAAATTTCTTCCGAAAAGCAATCCCTTTTTATTAAGATAAGGAAAACTTAGGCTTTTTGTATTTGTTTTTTAATTTAAATATTTGTGCAGGTATTTGTGCTTCTCCAAAAAAGTATAGCTTATGCAATTTTGAAGTTAATCCGTCAATAAATTACAAATTAACACAATATTATTATAGTTTATGTGACGGGTGTTTAGGCAAGCCAAGACTTTGCTTGGACAAATAAGTTAAGCAAATATAAAAATAGAGCTGAATAAATGAGAGTTCTATTTTCTGGAATAACCTCTCTTTCTGTGGTAAAAGTGAGTTGTAGTGATTTGGAGAGGTAGATGTGAGCAGAGCTTCAGAGAGGTAAGATTTCAAAGGTGGACAGAATTTTTAAACGGCAGAGAAGGAGTATGTTTGAAGGACTGGTTTTAGGCTAAAGGGGCAGCATGACCAAAGAGGAGAGACAGTTTGGGGAAAGGAGGAAAACTGTTTGGAGTCAAGTTGTCAGGCAGAGAAATAGTAGAAGAAGATTACCAAGGAAGAAGCTGAAAAAGTGGGCAGACACTTAACTAATGGGCTGAGGTGTGTCAGCAACTGTGACAAAATATTATGTTTGGGGATATTACCCAAAATTTTAACTATTAATTTTGGAAGAATCAAATAGCCGTTAAATGTTTTCAAGTCTAGTGTATTATATCTTATTGTGTCCATTTTGTAAGCCAAGAGAATTTAGATATATGAAAGTCCACTTAAACTCTTGAAGCATTTAAGAAAAATATTACGGATGGAAAATTCTCACTTTTTAAAATCTTAGAGCAAGTATATTTAGGTAAAATTACAATTGCTATCACTTTAGCTAACATATGCTAGGTACTGTCGTAGAATATATACAAGCCTTTTAGTTTAAAATGGCTTTTTTGGGAGGGGAGAATCCACAAGTTATATTACCATATGGATGAGAAGAAAATCATACAACCATGATTTTAAAATAAAGGAAAATTACTCTTCTCATTGTTGGCTTCTCTTATATGAGGGTACACTTTCTGAACAGCTCCCTACAATGTTTTATCCAATTCTGCTCAAGAGAATCTTTATTTTAGGCTTCATCTGCCTACCTAGGGAACACACATTTGCTCTATTACGTAATCCCTAAATGCGTACGCTTCATCCCAATACAGCTAAAACGGGTATGGTGAGGCATTTTATGGTCAGATTTTACTCTACACATCCTTAATCATACATGAATTATTTCAGCATATGGAAAACACCAGAAGTGGTCATGTGGTAAAAAGAAAAGAAAATGCCAGCACCTCTTTTATCAGGAAGGGGAGTGGGTGCCAGTATCTACACCATATTGTCTTGGTAAGGCTATCGCTTATAGTGCCTATTCACCTGATCACAGGCTATAGGGCAAGCCAGATTGCAAGTACAGTCATGCACCCCATAGTGATGTTTCGGTCAACCACGAACCCGCATATACAACAGTTGTCCCAGAAGATTAGTACCTTGTAGCCTAGATGTGTGTTAAGCCATACAGTCTAGGTGTGTGTAAGTCCACTCTATGATGTCCGCATAATGACAAATTGCCTAATGACGCATTTCTAAGAATATATCCCCATCGTTAAGCAACGCATGACTGTATATGCATTCCTTTCCCATGGTCACAGATATTGGGTCTATGATAGGTCCGTGAAATAAGGACAGTCAGTAAAAACTTCCCTGGGATTTGTTAAATGCACCCAAAGAAAGCAGGGTTCTCTTCTTTGGGGATCACAAACTATAGCTGCCACTGGTCATCTGCCACTTGTCAAATGGGGAAACCTGCCTAGAATGAAGTCCCTATACACAGGGAACCAGCCAAGAGAAACAAAGAGGCCAAATGACATTGCTGGAAGCCTTTAATCTTGTGTTAAGCCAGCTTTACCTACCCATGCACTTCCTAGATATGGAACCCAATAAATTCCCTTTTTTATTAAGCTTATTTGAATTAGTTTTATGTTACTTAAAACTGAGCCCTGTAGTACAGGCCTCAATTCATCAAAATAAGTTAGTAAAATTTAAATACCTTTAAGAAAAACCTCATTCTTTATCTCTTTTTAGTGATCAGAGAGACTAGATCCTAAAACATTTATTTTGTTGTAGTTAGTCAAGTATCTGGGTATGAGTCCTTGGAGGACATGGCTTGCAAAATTCTGGGGAGAAATCAGATAATGTGTAATAAAGCTAAGTGAACTTATGAGAATCAGATGGGCATTTCTATTCTACAATTAAATAAGTATTTGCCATTATAAGCCTGTCAATACAGTCAATTTCACCTGTTACCATGAGACATCAGCCCTTTGTGATTTCATTAGAGTGTAGGTCAATGGGGCCTCTCTATAGAATGTGCTTCAAGGTTTATATTGGGGTACATAATTGTATGACACCGTTCTCTAAATAAGGTCTATCTGAAATGTTTATAATTAAATCTCTTTGGATAGACAACTCAAAAAACTTCTTATAGGAAACTTTGCTCACAAGTACCAAGTTTATTCAGGGCTCCAATGCATTGTTTAGAATCCACACTGTATGAGAGGAAAATGGAACTGTTTTAAAGGATTTGTTGGATTTAACCTGAATTATCAGATATATAGATGTTTTCTGAGGATGGCTTTGGAAATAACTAAGCTTTTCAAAATGAGTGCTTTGGAAAGATTTAAGAAGATTTGGTAAATACATATACTTGATGCGACTCCAGAAAATTCGAGACAATGTGGTTAACAAAGATTATTTATTCAATAGGCTTCTGTAATACTTCTATGCCTTTCTAATGGGAATTATTTTCATAAAGCACTCTAATGACATATAGTCTTTGCTGTTATCAGGTTTATATTTAAAGGCTTCACTTTTTTTTTTTATTAATGTTATGATAGATTACAACCTTGTGAGATTTCAGTTGTACATTTTTGTTAGTCGTGTTGTGGGTACCCCACTTCCCCCTTTGTACCCTCCCCCCACCCCCCCTTTTCCCTGGTAACCACCGATCAGATCTCCTTGTCAATACACTAACTTCCACCTATGAGTGGAGTCATATAGAGTTCATCTTTCTCTGACTGGCTTATTTCGCTTAACATAATACCCTGGAGGTCCATCCACGTTGTTGTGAATGGGCCAATTTTGTCTTTTTTAATGGCTGAGTAGTATTCCATTGTGTATATATACCACATCTTCTTTATCCAATCATCAGTTTCTGGGCATGTAGGTTGGTTCCACATCTTGGCTATTGTAAATAATGCTGCGATGAACATAGGGGTGCAAGGGACTCTTGGGATTGCTGATTTCAGGTTCTTAGGATAGATACCCAGTAATGGGATGGCTGGGTCATAGGGTATTTCTATTTTTAACTTTTTGAGATTAAAGGCTTCACTTTTATACACCACATATGCCTTAGGTATTTTTACTATTTCCATAATTTATTAACGATTGGATTTCTAAACTGCCATCTATACTGAATTTGAGAAGTTACAATTCTCCAGCCCATGTTGGAGACTTGCCAAATTGTATTAACTTTAGATGAATGGGATCTCTACTTTCTTGTGCATCAATTGACGATAGTACGTTCTAAGCACTGTATCACATAAAGTAGACGACAGTGGGGTGATATCCAGATGCAGAAGCACAAATATGAATAATGGAACTGAAAAATCTATAATAAGTTACTGCAGGTGGTGACTCCAGAGGAAGACAGTTCTGTGTAAAAACAGCAGCAATTAATGACACATGAAAAAAAAAGCAGAGAAAAATTCCTTTGGCACATCTAACAACCTAAGTCACCAGGGCTATAAAAATATTAAGTATTTTAATATGCATTATGAATTTTAATTTTTTTCTAATACCCTTGGAATGCTTTAAACTAACTTTTTCAGAATAAACTTGAAGGCTAATTCATTTTGGTCCAAGATCTTATCCAGGGGCAACCTTCAGTGCCGTGGAGTGAGACAGAGATAAATTTGAATTACCATAGAGTTAAAAACACAATGTGGAGGAAGTTAGCTCCACGAGTGATCAAGTTTACCTATTTGTTAAAAGATAGTTATAATGTGTATTCCATGGTTAATAGTTGTAGTTGTGAAAACTGTACAAGACTATAATATCACATAAAAAGGACAGCTACAACACAATTCGTGTCTCCCTGGTAGAACTTATGGGCATTGCTCATCCTTTTGGGACTGAATCTAATCTGAACAAACTTCAGTGCATGGAGGCAAGTGGATTGTAGATCTATGTTGACAAGAACCAAACAAACCTCACTGTAGACAGGAAGACCCTATCTGATCAGTTATCTGTATTGCTTTAATGATTCAGATGAATGGATCATTATGCTAGTCATCTACTCAGTTTAAAATAACTCCACATACAGATATGTTGCTTAAACTTAACTTTGCAGATACTGAAGCTTTATCAAGAACTATCTAGCAGAGTGAACGGAAAAAATGTCTTTGAATGACAATTGCAAACCTCAGAAAATTCAACATTCTCTCATTAAATCAAGTCCATTTTATTTAAATAGACTTTCTCAAAATAAAATCTAACAAAATTAAAAATAACAACCACCACCATCAAAGCTTTTTCCCCTTCTCATGTCTACTGTGGCCTACATCTGATAGACATCACTTCTGCTCATATTCCATTAATGAAAACTAGTCCAAAGGTCCCCAACTTAATCATAGAAGGGGCTGGGAAATGCAGTCAGTCTTCCTGGGTGTCCAGTAAGAGGAAACAGGATGACACAGGTCTAGAGAGATTCTGCAACATTGTATATTAGCGAATGCTTCCATCATCTTATGACAGCAATATTCTCAGAGATACTTTTATTCTTTCCAGCTCAGAAGGAACTCTTTTTAAGAAATTGAGTGTTTATTGAAGTTCATTAAATTGGCTAGTGATTTCACTAGGAAGTTTTTGCCTAGTTGTTTCTGTTTTACACTCATTTAATTAGATAAGGTCACATAGTCTCAAACTAAGCATCACTCTATACATCATTGTTTACATACCTCTGATCTCAGTTTGGTTCCCATACCTCACTGGCTTGTGATGGGTTTCGTGGAATTGTTATAAGATGTAACTTGATGCAGGATCAGTTAATCTCTACTTCAAAGTTCAAACTTCCCTGACTATAATATTCAAAATACAAGGCAAATATTTCTAAGCAATCATGAGTCTTCCCTTTGCTCTTCAACATACTCAATCAGACACATCTCTTCCAGAATTCTTGAAGACTATTATGAATCTTTACTGAGAATTTTCACTGAAGAGATGTTGTAGAAATTTTACCCATGGCTTCACATGGAAATCTTCCTAAAATTGTTTTTTGGTCCCCTCTTCCTTTCTCTGGTTTAACTCGCAGCATACAGTAACAATCTCTGCTTCTCAGTGTCTTCGGTCTCCTAACCACCTTGGTTGTCTCCATCTTCACCTTTCCTCCTTCCATCCTTTCCCCAACAATACTCCAGCACCATGCTTCTGACAGGTGAACCACCTGCACATTTTTCTCTTATCATTAAACAACAGTTAATTGACTAATTTTACAGCTATTTGACAAGCTATAACAGAAAACAAATGTATCTTCAATGAAATAAATTGCTTTTTCAAGTAAAATTTCACTGAGCAAGGTGTTAAAGTATTATTACATGGAACACTCTAAAGTGTAAAATTTGTTTCATCTCTTTTCTTATGATACCAGCTTGCAAAAGATGCTGGCAAATATTTTCCTGTGGAGGATTTCACCACTTCCTAAGGGCATTCTTATTTTAGCCAGTATCACTGCTTAATGCTATTGACCTTTCAATAACACCCATCATGGAGGAGGTTTTTTTTTTTCCCAAGATGCATTTCATTAGGAAAAACCCCTCAAAACCATGTTAAATATACCCTTTTGTTCATGTGGGCTTGTTTGCTAAAGATTTGCACAAGCCAAGTTTTTCTTGTTTTTGGAACCTCTTAGATTACTGCCCGTACTTTATACTTGAGAAACATAGTCTTGTTAATTTTTCAATATTTAAAATTTTTTCATTCACTGATGATTTATAACTGATTTGAAAAATATGTTCAATTGTTTTTTCCTTCTATATTTTAACAGGCTTATGAGGTTTTTATCTGAACCAGTATATAGTGGTGTACTGGATCTTTTTTAATAACAAAATGATTAGAAATTATAATCTATCACATATTTTTTGAGCTTATAGTTTCTTGCACATAATCAGTCATACATATGTAATAGGAATGTTTTTATTACCATCTTTACTATGAAAAGTAAAAATGACGTGAAATGTAATAAAATAAAAGAAGGAAGAGGACACACCAAGGGGTCAAATTTATGTTTTTGTCCTATATCCCTGAATTGAATAACTGGAACACAGACCTCCAAAATGTGCTGTGAGTTGACTGGAGTTAGAAACTTTTAATGACAGCATGACAAGCATCTGCTTGTAGGTGAAAAAAAAGCTGCACACAGCAGTTGCCTCCTTATCTACAACTGTTATCTGTATTTGGCTAGGGACACCCTGGGGGTGGGGCTGGTGAACCTGAGGAGCAGGAATGCAATGGAAACCAGTATATAGTGATCTCTGGAATGAAAACTTGATTTAAAAAAGACTCTCAAGAATAAATACCTACATGATATTTTAAATAAGCATTATAACTATCATAAACAAATATTACTTATGAACTAAACCATTCATAAATGTTCAATCTTCGGGATTGTTATATAACATAGACTAAAGGTGGCCAGTTTCTTTTTTCTTTAAGTGTTCTGTTACTTTTACGATCCCACTTTCCTTTCTTGTCTTTCTGTGATCATGAAACGTCTATGGCAACCAAGGGAGGATGAAATAAAAGGTCCTTTATGTCCTTCTAATTCACCAGCCCTAAACCAAACATCTTGAAAACATTTCTTTCACAGTGAGGGATTAATTCTAGCAATCAAAACCTACCAGCGAATGTGTCAAACACAATCAAGCCTGGCATTTGTGTTATTACAACGTCAATATGATACCTCTGTTGTCCTAGAAAAGTTAAACCATCATTGGGATTATCGATACTGGTACTTTGCTTTATTTAAGAAATTGATTACTTTAACGTTGCAGAATGGAAAAATAAACTTCTTGCCGATCAATAAAACACTATACTCTCCTGTGCACTCCTTTTTCCCCTGATAAATGCTCTTGATAAGTGCTACTTTTTACTGCTTGCCTAGCTAACAGATTCTACATATTAGGTTTGAGCAGCTGTTGCTGACACACTGTTCCATCCTAAATGTCCTGTTTCCTTTTCAGCAGTTCACCAACAGTCTGGGTACCCAATCATGTGCTGAAGGCATTAAATTATTTTGATAGGAATTAATAGAGAACACTAGGCAGCAGATGATATAAGCCTGTCTGAATCATGCCTACACTTTAAAGAAAACAAGAATTCTTAATGGGAATAGTTACAAGGCCAGAGAAACTGACCAATGAACATTACCCCCAGTACTTCATATCACCTAAAGATGACATGGATAAGTAAAACTTCTAAAATTTCAAAAGCATTGAGCCATTGATTCTAAAGTATGGCATGCTACAAGCTCACTCCTCTTTCTAGTGTTAGCCTCTGTACATGTGTGTATAATGTATATATGAATATATACTCATTCTATAAATAATCTAAAAACAACAGTATTTGTTTGCCTTAATTTTAATTAATTAATGCCTTGTATGCTTCCTAACATTATATATTTTTCTCCTGTAAAACTCTTAATCTCATGAGATCAAAGGCTCTGTAATACAAGTGGTCTTAATCAAATCAACATGACTGCATGTTTGTTGAATGAATGAGTGGGCAAATAAGCAAGTGATGAAGGAAAACCACATGGTAGACCCTCTAAGTAGAAAAGGTAAAGTGTAATTCTTCATCTCTTCTAAAAGTTAACAGCCATTTGGAGGGCAAACATTAATAACAAACTAAAAATTAAATAATTCAAGACAGTGACCATGCTGTAACAAGGCAAGGATTCTGTGCCAAGTGAGTGGCACAGACCATTTTTAGAATAAAGATTGAATCACCAGGGGCTGGGCTGTTTGAGGAAACATTTGTGGAGAACATGGAACTTGAACTTAATTATTCAAAAAATGTCAGTTGAATGTCTGCTACGTGCCATGTACCATATTAAGCGTTTGACAGGCATTATTTTATTTAATTCTCACATATCCAGGAGGTGAGTGTTGTGATTGTCCTATTTCACAGGAAGACTGAGGCTTAGAGAGGCTAACAACTTGCACAGAAATAGGAAACAGTGAAGACAGGATTCAAAATCAGGTGTTGAGACAGCGGACCCCTTTGTTCCTACCTGTTATCCTAAGTGTCCTTCCTAACAGGGTCTCAAAGAAGAGACAACATATGTAGATGAAAAGGGAGGGGCAATAGGATTACAAGCGTGGACACAGTAATTCACATGACAGCTTCAAATACTTAGGAAACCAAGCGTTGACAGCCTGGTTATCTTAAGGCTGCCTCATCTTGAAATAATGAAATGATGATGATGACTACAGTGTTTTTTTGAATTCGTTCCATGTGTTGGGCACTGTGTTAACCACTTTATGTGTAACGTCCCATTGATGCCTTACTTCAGCTCTGTGATTTGGTAACAATTTTAATTATAGCAGCTAGTAGGGGGCCTTCAGGGCCAAGTTAAGGGGCTTCTCTTTCATCCTAAATATAGAGAGATTCAAGATTGTCAAGCAGTCGAATGATTCAATAAATCTCATCAATATTTTGATGTCACTATTTTATTATACATATTTTTAGTGACTATTAGTGAAATTTTATAAATATGATGCTTTAGTAACAGTAATCTACTATGATTGGGCATACTGGATTTTTCATGTGTGAGAATGAATACGTGCATTTGTGTGTGTTTTGGCGAGAGGAACAAAGTTCTCTGAGAATCTGAAAGCAGAGATTAATTCAGAGACTAGAACAATAAGGCAAGTGTAAGATGATAATGGCCTGAAAAACACTGATAACATTAAGAATGGAAAAATGAGATTGATTGTATACCTGGAAGGAAGGATTAAAAAAAGTAAAAAACTGAATAGATCTTGAGCCGAAGAACATAATGAAAATCATTCTGTTTCAAGTTGGGAGAAGAAAAGAAACTTCAAATATATCAATTGGAAACTGGCTGCTGTAGCAATAAGAGTCTTTCTACATACCAATTCCCCATATGCTTCTTATGGCTTGAATTTGGGTGCTTGCTTTTCAGAGCTACACAGACTCTACGGGAGCCCTCCAGTTTCTTACAGGAATTTCTCTTGTCCAGGACCTGATTCAGGACATGTGTAAATCCTGTCTGTTAGACAGGACTGTTTGTTTGTTTGAACCAATTTCTCAGTCCGAACTAAACCAGTGAACAAGGTGCAATGGAAGTCTGTTTTCTCCGTGGCTTCTCAGAATGCATTGTAGCACCCAGAGCAGCTGGCAGGGAGGAATGGAGCAGCATATATTCTAATATGGTTAACTTATTCTAATGAGCTGCATTCTCTAAAATCAGACTTGCTGATGTTGGCAGGAAATAAATTTAACTCCCCCGCACAAATAGATGCAAAGCTGAATTCCCTGATACATTTCATTTTCTACAAGGTAATCAAGATTCATAAAACTCCTATTTAGGATCAGGGCATCAGGAAGTCAATGTCCTTGAGGGAAACAAAATCTTCTAACGAGAATTGCATTTCAATGGTGTTAATCTCACAGGATCTGATAAATGGACACAGTGGAGTTGAATCTTATTTGGCTTCATTGTCCTTTCTTCTTTTTTGCCATACATTTCATTCAACATCAAGGTAATCAACTACATAAAATCTGCACTATTTGTTTCTGGCCCAGAAAACACTACTAGTGCCCTTAATCAAAAAAACAGGGGATGAAGTTGATAGCACATTATTTGCCAAGGTTATCAACGTCTTCAAAATTATTCTAAGTTCTTAAATCTCCCTTTCACGGCCCAAAGTCAAATTAACACCTCTCCTCTCTCCACTTTCCCTAGAACTTCATTAACTTCAAGACACAAAGTGATGAGACCATCCCAAATCTATCCTTTCCACTGTTCCCAGCCCCCAAAGCACTATCATCAATAGCTCCCTTAATAACAACCCCTTAAGGAAAAGCAGAGTTTGGGTAGCAAAATGAGCGCTAGTAAAGAGAAGGCTGAGAATATGATCACATATAACTTTCAAAACATGACATACTTTCAACTGTTCTAATAAAACTCTTGCTGGGGCCGGCTCCGTGGCCGAGTGGTTTAGTCCCCACGCTCCGCTGCGGTGGCCCAGGGTTCGGATCCTGGGCACGGACATGGCACCACTCATCAGGCCACGTTCAGGCAGCATCCCACATCCCACAACTAGAAGGACCTGCAACTAAGATATACAACTATGTACAGGGAGGTTTGGGGAGATAAAGCAGGAAAAAAAAAAAAAGAAGATTGGCAACAGTTGTTAGCTAAGGTGCCAATCTTTAAAAAAAAAGAAAAGACACACAATGCACTCTAAACAAGTCAAGGCTCTGAGACATCCTGTGATGTAAGGACTCCTGTTTAGCCTTATAAAAAAAAAAAAAAAAAAAACTCTTGCAAAGTCCTGAGTACGTCTGGACTGAGGAGCACTCAGAACTTCTAGGACAAGCATTCTGAATTGAAAGGCAAGATTAATGACATTAAATAAATCTGCCGCTTGGATTCGGTTGGAGACAAGTTTGCATCACTGAAATGAAAACAATTAATGGCACATTTAAAATTCTTCCATTCCATTGGGAAGAAAAAGCTCTGCTCAAGAAGTCAGCTCACCCTCTTGGATTTCATGGGCACTTAGGACACTGGGTGCTTTACGAAATCCACTGTTTGTAATTTTGAGATCACCAGTGCTTGTATCTGTGATCAGGCAAGTGTGAGATGATAGAGGAAAGGACTATTTTGGGTGATCAAAGGAGTAGTAGTAGTTTGACAGGCATGTAGGGAAATGTGGAAGTGAACTATGAAAGGCAAAATATATTGACTAAATATTTGGTTATGGGAAATATAATTTCTTATGTTTTGATGTATAAAGAATTGATCTGATGAGATGGTGGTGTTTATAAATGTGTTTAGTAAGGGTTTTACCATCTACTCTTAGATATTAGCCAGAAGACACTCAAGGTGAGATATATTGTCATTACCCTTGGAATAAAATGCAGAATCCATTCCATGACCTGTAAAGCCCCATGTGAGTGATTCTCAACTGATGCGTAGATACCATTTCCAGGGATCTGATTGAATTGGTTTTAGGTATAGTCTAGGCATTGGTATTTTATTTATAAGTTTCTCAGGTGATTCAAATATGCAAAAAGGATTGAGAAACATTGCCCTCCCTAACAGAACTCTTGATTCTCTCTCTAGCCTTATATTCCCCACTCCCACAATACTCCACTCATCAGTAGTCTACCCAAATTTAGACTAGGCCAAGCTCACTTCCACCTTAGGATTTTGTATTTGCTGTTTTGCTTGGAATGTTCTGACATTGACCACTACTTCCTTTCACCATTCCACACCTAGTAAATAGCTACGTGGTCAGCCTCTTCGAATATCACCTCCTCAAAGAGGCCATTTGTAACCTATGTCTAATCTAAGATTTCCCATCTCCATCACTCTTTGTCCCATCAAACCCTGTTTTATTTGCTTTATGGCATTAGTCACTATTGGAAATCCAGTCATTCCTTTCCTTGTTTACTCACTGACAGCCTTCACTACAAACTAGAGAACATTGTCCCTGTCATTCTGTTTACTGATGTATCCTGAGTGCCTAAAACTGTGCCTGGAACATAGGCATGTTCATTAAATATTTGAGGAATGAATGAGTGGATGAAATGTCAACTGAAAAAGACAATGAATCGGAAAAGCATTCTTGACCATGAATTACATTGGTCAGTAAATGCCAATGCCTGCCTTATATTACAGAATATATTTAATCTCCTTTCTACTTACAGTATTTTTCTTCCCTAGGCCTTTCTTTTAACTTTCTCAAGCAATAAGTGAAACAGACTTTGGATCAAAGAATATGCAGCACATGTGCCAATGACCAAAACAATTTTCTATCAGAAAATTCAATCAAGGCTTCTTTAATCAGGACATAAATCTTTCAGACACACATCACAGAATATACCACATCAGACCATAACTGCCTTTTTTTTTTTTTGCTTTTTCCCCTCATCCATTTTGCAATTACAACCTCTCAGTGATAGAAGAACAGCACTGAAGTAGCAGAGAGAAAGCAATGCCCTGAAAAAGCAGTTTTAAACATGATGAACTTGGTACTTTTGGTTTATCTCAGTCTGCAATTTCAGCTCTCATGGGACTCAATGAAATGGAATCAGGCAATGTCGATCAATAATCTGAAATTCTGTTGTAAAGGGTATAGTATTAAAAAAACATTAAGAGCCAGAGACTGTCTCAACTCTTCCTTCTTCTATCAGCAACACCCTCATTTCTCCCATGCCTATGGAATTTTTTAAATGATGGTGAGAACTCTTTACCTGTTTGCATTCCCTATTTTCCTCTAGCCCAGGGAGAACACTTAATGAGAAGAGGCTCAGTTTATCCCAATCAGTCTTTTCAGCATTTTCATACACTTGTCTTAAAGAGTGGCCACAGGGAATTGGTTGTATTGGCGATAAACATATTCAAAATGATGAAAACCTGTAAAAAGAAAAAGCTTATCAGATAGTATTTTTTAGTATAAATGAATAAAATCTTGCTATTCAGGGAGATTTAAATGGAAATATTTGATTATCTTATTTAAGCTAATTAAATGGATAAGTTTCTTTTGTATTATTTTTTGAAATTTGAAGAGTTTAGAATAGGCAGTGTTAAAAATCATGAAAGTGGAAGTGGAAGGTACACAGAAGAGACATCATATTCCATAAGCTACAAGAAAATTGGCTCAAAAGATCTCTTAATTGTTCCCAAGAATGATGCATAAAGTTTTCCATAATGTAGCCAAACTATGGAGTTGATGGCCAGAAATATAATACATCCAACTCCGAAGCCATGCATTGACTTCTGGATGGGATACCAAAGCCATAACAAATGTTCTTTATAGGAGCATCTTATATAACATAAGAACACTTATAGAAGCATTGTTCTACTCCAAATGTACAAAAACAGTGACTTTTTTTAGTTTTTTAGTACATATAATTTATTTTTATAAAATGAAATTCTACTGTACATTCTGTTCTGCTGATCGCTTTGAAGGTTTTTCTTTAATTTAAAATTTTAATTTTCATGATTTTTTCAAACATCCAGAGATCCAAATACTCATCACCTAAATTCAACAAATGTTGCCATTTTCCTATATTTTCTTCAAAGGATTCTCTCATTTTTCAAATAAATGTAAAGTTGTAGATACCATTTAAACTCCATCTTGAATTATTCTCCCCTACTTCTCAAAGCTAACCATTATTTGGAGGTTATAGGGTATCATTCCCATAATTCCTATCATCTATCTTCTAGGTCTCTTAATTCCTCTTTCATGCTTTTTATCTCTTTGTCTCTGTGGGCAGTGTTTTGCGTGAATTCTTCAATTACTAGCTATGTGGTTTTGAGCAAGTTCCTTCACCTCTCTATACATCAGCTTCCTCATTTGTAAAATGTTGACAATAATAGTGCCTCCTACCTCATGGGGCTTTTACAAGATTGAGTCACTTACAAAGCATTTAGAAAAGAACCTGGCATAAAGTAAGCATATATAAACCTTTGGTAAATTAAATTACTCAATAATCTATTTCAATTCATTATGTTTTTCTTTGTCTCCAAACTAGAGTTTACCCCATCTATTGTAATTTTCTTTGTAATTTTAGTATGATTTTCTTCATTGCCAATATTTCTAATTGGTTCTTTTTCACATCCTACAATTGTTGTTTTATTTCTGCCTCTGTTTCTTTCACAAATTCTTGTCCTTTTAAAATGGATGTTATCTTTTCATTTACTCATTTTATAGATTTGTTCAGAAGGTTCTATGAAATTTATTTCATCAGGAATAAATTCCTATTTAGATTTTTGTTTGTTGGCTCTCATGTTTTTTTCACTTTTTTATTTTACTTTTTACTTCTTTATTTTTTTTTGCTCTACTCCTTCCTCAGCTTCTCCCCAAATTATCTATCTGCCCACAAAACCTATGTTAACAACTTGGTGTATCCTTTTCATATTTTGCTTAACACACACTCACACAGATTTTGGGACATATTTTTATACAATGACACGTATCTATGTTTTGTGGAACACTGGTAGAAAATATTAAGGGATGTTACGTGAGAAAAGTGTCCCGTAATCAAATAGTTTGGGGAAACACTGGATCAAACAAAATTGAATAGGTTTCTCTACTACCAGACTTCTTAGTTTGTACACATTTCTATGATAAATGCACTATTTAGTATTCATCCAAGTCATTTGACAGCAGAACTCTTTCTTAATAGGTAAATTCATATATTAGTATTATGAGGAACAGACTTTGGGAAACACTAACCTAACTCTATCAACAAGTATCATTTTCTCTTTAACTATAAATTCAGCTTTTGTCCATTTGGCGACCAGACACATTCCAAATCAAGGGGCCGAGAAGCCATTCTATTAACTCGACACCAGCTATTTATTTTGCATACATAACCTGGGTTCTTCTCCCACTGCCTGGTAACCAATTCCCTGCCTAAAGGATCAAGTATCTGTCTTGGTTTCCTGTCCTGGACTTTGACCTGAATTGTCTTTCCAAAACCTGAGGTACTGACCTGAAACCCAACCTTTTACTTCATGTCCTTTTTAAATTACTCTCTCATTTTTGTGTGACCCAGAATACA
This sequence comes from Equus quagga, assembly GCF_021613505.1. NCBI lineage: Eukaryota > Metazoa > Chordata > Mammalia > Perissodactyla > Equidae > Equus > Equus quagga. Next base: position 58,416,644 of record NC_060273.1, on the reverse strand, counting down.
AGTTGCTATGGTATCCAGATCTTCATTCTCAGTTTACCTCTTATCAATATGTAAATTAAGAAGGTAGTATAGGATAGATTACAGAAGAAAAATATAGAATGTAAAAGGAAAAATCACAGAGAAGAGAGTTTTGATTTGGGTATTTATTGAAGTAGGGACATAGCATGAGTTGAAAGGCTGTTCCTTTTTATCTATCTTTAGTGTTCCTCATACACTTGATGCCAAATTGAGTGGGTTAACATATAAAAGCATGTAGCATTATGCTCGTGCAGTGTAAGCAATAAATGTTAATTCATGCTCCATTCTTCAAGTAAGCTCATAAAACCAGGATTTCTTTGTTTATAATATGAAGAATATCTAGGAAACATAGTGGGAAGACATAAAAATGTGTGGTACTTTGATGGATAAATTCATGTCTCTTAAAACATAATTGTACTTAGAAGTAACCTAATATACCCCCAAATAACATGAAAACTAGAATTATCAAGTGTTCCAACTCTTATGGATCCCATATTATATGCCAAACACTGCACTAGGTACCTTACATACGTATGCTATGTAATAATCACAAAAATCCTATGAAGTTGCCCAGGGTCATATAGCTAGTACATGAAAGTGACTAGATTCAAACCCTGACAGTTGGTAAAGTAGCCCTTATTCTACTCTCTGTGCTACACCTCCTCCATATCAACTCTCACTTAGTAGGGAATATGTATTTAATATAAGAGATTTGTTAAAATAAGTGGAAAACAAAAACTAAGAGGATATCATATCACCTTTTAGTCAGTAGACTATGCCTCTCATCTCATGTTGTCTCCAGTCTCTACAAGAGTGACTGCATCAGACATCTAGACAATTATTTTTTCAGGAAAATATAAATTCAGATTATATTTTAAGTTTGCAATTTTGTATGGTCAATAATTTCTGTAGAATGTCCTCTTAAAGCAAAGGAGAGATAGAGACTCTAGAAAATTATTTGAGTGGAAGGCAAATACTTTAGATGTATTGCAGAAATTGAAGTCAATAAATACTCAAGAGAGTAATTGTCAAAGAAAGGGAGAGAGAGGTGCAAATGCAGTAAATTCCAAGAAATAAAGTCTGGTCAAACACAAAATATATTCCTCTGCCAAGAGTAGAATATTTCTGACCTCTGAACATGAGAGTGATGACTACAGGGAATCAAGAATAACAAAAAAGGGGCCAGCCCCATGCCCAAGTGGTTAAATTCATGCACTCCACTTCAGCAGGCCAGGGTTTCACTGGTTCGGATCTTGGGAGCGGACATTGCACCACTCATCAAGCCATGCTGAGGCAGCGTCCTACATAGCACAACCAGAGGCACTCACAACTAGAATATACAACTATGTACTGGGGGGCTTTGGGGAGAAGAAGAAGGAAAAAAAAAAAAAGAAGATTGGCAATAGATGCTAGCCCAAGTACCAATCTTTAAAAATAAAAAAGAATACTAAAAAAGACAAATAATAATTAACTGGTAGTGAAAATAATATCTCAATGGTAATTAATTTACACACAGAAAAAAGATCACTACAAGTTCTGCCACAGATGGTGAGTGAACAATGACTACTGAAACAGCCTGAGGATGCAGCATTAAGTTTTTGTCATCATTCTTTAAAAGACTGAGGATGAAGTAAGAAGGAAAATTGGAACACTGAAGCCTTGCACTCCACAAGAGTGGTAGAAAGTCATGTATTCCACAAGATTGTTTCTCCTGCATGATTATATCCACATATAAAAGCTAGTTGAGCTGTCTTCAAAATGATCAATAAATCTGACAGAGATGCATTTGCCAATTATTCCCAATCAATGCAAGAAAGAATATGTGTTTGAATAGAGCAAGCAAACAATCACAATTCCCTTCTCTCCTGAATACCACAATTACCTGTAATTTTTCAAAACAATTCTTAATTCTTTTTCAGCCTCCAACAAGTGTCTTTCATTTTGTTATTCATTAATGAAAAATCAATATGAGGCCAGCCTGGTGGCTTAGTGGTTGGGTTCACACACTCTGCTTCAGTGGCCCGGGGTTCACAGGTTCTGATCCGGGGTGCAGACCCAGCACTGCTGGTCAAGCCATGCTGTGGTGGCATCCCTCATAAAATAGAGGAAGACTGGCACAGATGTTAACTCAGGGCGAATCTTCCTCAAGCAAAAAGAGGAAGATTGGCAACAGATGTTAGTGCAGGGCCAATCTTTCTCAGACACACACATACACACAAAATTTAATGTCAAAATTATAGAATTTTAAAACTAACAGTTACCTAAGAAATCATCTGGAGTCTAGATTCTAAACTAACATCCTCATGAGGAAATCAAAACCAGCTCAGGCTGTGACTCATTGAAGGTTATGAAGTCAGTTACTTACTGGGTCCTCAGTCAGTCCTCAGTCAGCTTCTTGTGTTATATTAGAAAGTAAATTAACTTATCATTCAATTGGCTAGGGCTAATCTCTCTCACCCTCACCGTCTCCCTGTCTCCCTTCCTCCCTCTCCCTTCCTCCCTCTCTACCCCTCTCCTCTACCTGCAACATAGGAAATTAAAGGACACAGGAAAGGAAACAGAGTGAAAATAATTTTTCCAATGCTTCTTAAAATCTTACTTTGTATGTATACAAATCCACCACAGTCCAATTTCTGTTGGACATCTCTTGCACTATATTCATGTTTAAATAATTTACATATATCCAAAACATAATTAAGATACGATAACAGTTATTTACAATTATTGAGATACCTGTTTACTTCTGCATTTAAACCTGCATGGAGTTTAGTTTTGTTTAAAGTGTGTCCACATTCTATACCATGTATATGAAATAAATGTTCAAAATGAAAAAGAAAAAGAACATAATAATGCTATCAAAAGTAAATTCAATCAAAATAGTAAAATTTGAAGAGATCGTCTCACACAGTGATATAAAACAGAAATGGCTTAAACTTGAGGTGGAAAAAAGTAGAATTTATCAAACAGTTCTCACCTTGGGGGTCAGTTAAGGTTTTGCACATGGAATTTGGAGCGGTTTGGTGGTTTATGCTTGGAAGTTGAAAGTCAGTAAACCCTGGGCTCCACATGTTTATCTCATTCTGCTTAGCAGAGCAATAATGGTAATTCCTTGGTAGTATCTGACTTGAATCTTTTGACACATCTTGAACTCTAGTTCGATATCCACTACGAACATCACATGATCACTTTTTTGCTTCAGTTTAGCAGCCAACACTCTCTAAAATCAATTTTCAGAAAAAGCCATTTTCATATCGTAAATTCATACGCTTTTAATTTACATTGTAAATTTAATTGTACAATATCTTGGAAATTTTTCACATTCCTTTTCTCCGTTCACTTTCTGAATATTCGCTCTATCATTCTGCAAGCCAGACATTTAGAAAGGTCTCACACTCCTTACATGTCCTCTTGTGTTTTGGAAAGAGTTAGACACTTACGTATCTGTGTCCATTTGTTGTGTACCAAAACATGGAAAATGAATAGTATTTTGCTCTTTGTGTTCTGGCAATGTTGTATAAATTTAAAATAAAAAAGTATATTTAGTTGCTTAATATTTTCTTTCTTTTCCTTCCCAATGCCCAGCACATACAAAACAAAACAAAACAAAATACCAAATAAACAGAAAACGTCTTATTGAGATAATAGTTGGGTGAACTCATTTCTGTTGTCACTGTCAGATGCAGCCATGTCATTGTTTCCTATATGGAAGCAAACTGGATTTCCTGGCTTATCAGTTGCCTGGTTTTACAGATGTTTTTTGCCTCATTTTTAACTCAGCTGGGGAAAACACTAGTTTTCTAAGCTTTTCTTTTTTCTTGGACCCATGATAAAAATAAGTCAAACACATCTGAACAGTGATGCTGTTAACAGAAATAAAGTTAATCAAGAGAGTTTAAGGGTTTTTTTCTGCCTAGTAAATATTAATAATACACACATTTTTCTTCTTATGAGTGCAACATCACTCAGTCATTGTACAGACTCAGTGACTTGAACAGGGAGGCATTTGATATCAATAACAGCTCAAAGTGGTTTGGCCAAATTTTCATGACACCAGGACACAAGTCAACGTTTTAAAATACAAAACCAGTGTTCTTGCTCTGTCCTGTAAAGTATGAAAATCCAACTGCAACTCGTTTCTTGTTGCTGCTAAGCAATCTTTTTATTTATCTCCTGCTAGCTCCTCAGTATGTGTTCAGCCTAAGCTATTGCAGACCTTTTCTCTTCTCCTCTGGGCTCGAATATCTCCTTGCTCTTCTCAGGAGGGGCTCCCAGCCCCTGTGCCTGGGAAGGCTGAGTTCAGGAGCTTCCGCTTTCATCTTTGTCCCAACTCAGGCTGTCACTCTGCTCTTACAGCTTTCATCTTTAAGTCTCGGAAAAATCTTCATCTCATCTTTTTGTGTCTAAAGTCAAACCTTCTTTTCTGACCTCAGATTCCATCATGTCCAAACTCCAAAGACACTTTGTTACCATTCTAACCCAGCTGGTTTTGAGCTCAAACTCTCCCTTTTACCTGGATCTCTTCTCTGGGCTTCACGCACACTCATACTTTCCCTGATGTTCTCCTGCTCATTCTCTTCTCGCGGTGTGTGACGCTCTGCAGGGCACATTTCCTTTGAAATTCGTTGATAATGGCTCCCTCCTTTATTAATGACTTGTCTTCTTTGCTTGCCCAAAATTCTTCTAAGAACTATATATAGGCCCTCTTTTTTTTCCCATTGGATATGCCCTAAATATCAAATTTATTTTCTGATGCCAAACTCAACCTCACCCAAATCTAAATGTGTCATTCTTAGTCACGGCAGCTCCAGTTCACGTCCCTACAATCGTTCAGACATTTCAATTTTCCATCATTTCCAAATCAACATACAATGATGGTTCTATCAAGTAAAGCACCTAGTTTATAATTACAGTAGTAAATAGGCAATTTATTTTTTATTTGGTATTAACTCTATGATTTTAATATGCTATGTACAAGTACGCCTCGGTTTCTTCCAGTTTTGAACTTCTGGGTTTTCTGTGGGTATAATTACCTTCAAAAGGTGACACAGTTTTTTATTTGATATTCTTACACTTAGCCTAAAAGCAATAAAATGTTCTTGGGCATAATGAGGTTCAGATCCTTCTAACCCTGTAATTCAATGATTCCTTGTTTCTCGGCACTATATACTTAGGTCTGAATTTATAAGATGATTAGATTCATTTAAAAAAAAACTGACGACTTATTCCTAAATCCTCAACTCAGAATTATTTATTTTTCACAATATATTTAAACAAGTAGGAGATGCATTCTGGCAGATTAACAAACATCAGTCAATTACTTTTCGAGAAACCACACTACTCTGGAAAATAAATAGTTTGAGGATAAAAAGTTAGACACAAAAGTTTGTTCATGAAATAAGAACTTTCACTGATGATTTCTAATAGATCTATAATTCTTAGCTCTATTTTTCTATAGCTTCATCATATACACTTATTTAATACAAACTACATCCTTTCCGTAAGGTGATGCCTGAGTCCTATTTTGACCCCAAAGTTCATTGTCTTTCAGTGCTTTACTTTGGGGGACTCCCTCAGATGCTTTTCATCTGTCATTTCATTTAGAAACTTTCAAAAGGAGTGTACTTGGTTCCAGAGTCAATGGAGGTCTGCCTCAAAGCATATGGACAAGGACGTCTCCAGCACACTGGGAAGAGTCCTACAGCGGTAACTTGTCTACCCACCATCTTCTGTGCCTACCCTGCCAGGGAAAGCCCCTGACAGCTCAGCAGGTATTTCGAAACATGTTATTCCACAAAAGTTTACGTGTATTTTTATAGAATATTCATTTCTTCATTACTATATGCCACAAAATGCATAAATTTATCATATTAATATAGACATGCAAAATTTCTTTTTTACAAAAAGAGTCCCTCATAAAAGGTAGACTTAGACACCGAAGCATGATCTTAACTTTTCTCAATTACAGCTCAATCTAATCCTTGTCTTCTCAGCAGATTTAAATGTGGAATACTTTTTAAAAGTTTAATTTTTACCTCATCTCTTTATATCTGGAATAACAATTAAATGGAATTTAGGATTTAAACAGACGCATAGTGTTTTCATCTCAGTGGGCAAAGTGCCCTCATCATCTACTTTTATCATTTTTCTCTTTTTCTGTCCTCCCCAAATTAAGTCTTCATTCTTTGCAATCTATTGTATTTTATAATCTATACTCACAATTCAGAACTAAAAATCATGGCCTTACACTGATGATAGTTATTTCATAGCTGAGTCATGTTTCTCAATGAAACTATTATCTAATTTAGGATGGAATTTCTCTTATACATTGGTATCCTCTAGGCATGAGTATCTTATTGAGCTTGCACAATATATTTAAACATGTGTAAAGCACCAACAGTAATAGGTAACTCAACAAATATGAACAAGTACACACTTGTACTCCACAAATGTCAAGTGCTGGCCAAATCAATGGTATGAACCCAATGTTTTGACCAAAAAAAGAGCAGAAGCTTGGATTCTATAAATCATGACCTTTATTGGCAACAAATGAAGATTTCATTTTCACGTTGACTTTATAGCACAAAAAGGAAAGAAATATAGGCATACCTTGGAGATATTGAGGCTTCCACTCCAGGCCACTGCAATAAAGTGAGTATCACAACAAATCAAGTCACATGAATTTTTTGGTATCCTAGTGCATATAAAAGTTATGTTTACATTATACTGTAGTCTATTAAGTGTGCAACAGAATTATGTACAAAAAACAATGTACATACCTTAATTAGTAAATACTTTATTATTAAAAATGCTAACCATCATCTGAGCCTTCAGTGAGTCAAAATCTTGTTGCTGGTGGAGGGTCTTGCCTCGATGTTGATTGCTGACTGATAAGGGTGGTGGTTGCTGAAGGTTGGGGTGGCTGTGGCAATTCCTTCAAATAAGACAACAGTGAAGTTTGCCACATTGATTCTCTCTTCCTTTCATGAAAGATTTCTCTGTAGCATGCAGTGCTGTTTGATAGCATTTTACCCACAGCAGAACTTCTATCAAAATTGGAGTCAATCTCTCAAATACTGCCACTACTTTATCAACTAAGTTTATGTGATATTCCAAATCCTTTGTTGTCATTTCAACCATCTTCACAGCATCAGTACCAGGAGTAGATTCTATCTCAAGAAACCACTTTCTTTGCTCATTAGTAAGGAGCAACTTCTCATTCGTGAAAGTTTTATCACGAGATTTCAGTAATTCAGTGACATCTTCAGGCTCCAATTCTAATTCTAGTTTTCTTGCTATTTCCACCACATCTGCATTTCCTTCCTCCACTGAAGTCTTAAACCCCTGAAAATCATCCATGGGGTTGGAATGAACTTCTTCCAAAATCCTGTTAACGTTGATATTTTCACCTCCCTTCCCATGAATCACAGAAGTTCTTAATGGTATCTAGAATGGTGAATCCTTTCCAGAAGATTTTCCATTCACTTTTCCCAGATCCATCAGAGGAATCGCTATCTATGACAACTATAGCTTTATAAAATGTTTCTCTTAATAAGACTAGAAAGTCAAAATTACTCCTTGATCCATGGGCTACAGAATAGATGTTGTGTTCACAGGCATGAAAATAACCTTAATCTTGTGCATCTCCATGAGAGCTCTTGAGTGACCAGGCTCATTGTCAATGAGAAGTAAAATTTTGAAAGGAATTGTTTTCTCTGAGCAATAGGTCCCAGCAGTGGGCTTAAAATATTAAGTAAACCATGTTGTAAACAGATGTGCTGTCATCGAGGCTTTATTGTTCTATTTATAGAACACAAGCAAAGTAGATTTAGCATAATTCTGAAGGGCCCTAGGATTTTCAGAATGGTAAATGAGCATTAACTTCAACTTAAAGTCACCAGCCGCATTAGCCCCTAACAAGTCAGTCTGTCCTTTGAAGGTTTAAAGCCAGGCACTGATTTCTCCTCTCTAGCTATGAAAGTCCTAGATGGAATCTCCCTCCAATAGAAGGCTCTTTGATCTACATTGAAAATCAGTGGTTTAGTGTAGCCGTCATCAATAATTTTCTTAGCTAGGACTTCTGGAAAACTTACTGCAGCTTCTACCTCAGCACTTGCTGCTTCACTTGGCACTTTGATGTTATGGAGACAGCTTCTTTCCTTAAACCTCATGAACCAACCTCTGCTAGCTTCAAACTTTTCTTCTGCAACTTTCTCACTTCTCTAGCATTCACAGAATTGAAGAGAGTTAGGGCCTGGCTCTGGATTAGACTTTAGCTTAAGAGACGTTGTGACTGGTTTGATCTTCTATCCAGACCATGAAAGCTTTCTCCATGTTAGCAATAAAGCTTTTTTGCTTTCTTAGTCATATGTTCACTGGAGTAGCCCTTTTAATTTCCTTTGAGAACTTTGCTTTTGCATTCACAACCTAGCTAACTGTTTGGGGCATGAGGCCTAACTTTTGGCCTATCTTGGCCTTTTGACATCCCTTTCTCACTGAATTTAATCATTCCTAGCTTTTGATTTAAAGTGAGAAACATGGCAACTCTTCCTTTCACTTTAACACTTAGAGGCTACGGTAGGGTTATTAATTGGCCTAATTTCAGTATTGTTGTGTCTCATGGAATATGGAGGCCCAAGGACAGAGAGAAAAACAGGGGAATAGCTGGTCAGTGGAGCAGTCAGAACACACACAACATTTATTGATTAAGTTCACTGTCTTATGTGAGCACATATCAAGGGACCCAGAACAATTACAATAGTAACATCAAAGATCACTGACCACAGATCACCATAGCAAATAATAATGAAAAAGTTTGAAATATTGTGAGAATTACCAAAATATGACAGAGAGACACAAAGTGAACAAACGTTATTGGAAAAATGGCGCCTATAGACTTGCTTAATAGAGAGTTGCCACAAACCTTCAATTTGTAAAAAATGCAATATCTGTGAGGCACAGTAAAGCAAAACACAATAAAATGAGATATTCCGTGAATATCTTGGCCTATGAAGAAGTATAAACATAAGTCTTCTTGCTTTGAACAGACACAGTCTTTCCTTTCATCTCTATACAGATTTACGACGTTGGTATTTTTTCATTGTCTGTCCCGGTACCTGTCCAGACTCATGGGTATGCCGAACCTCAAGAGATTCATTCAGGTCAGTGTGAGAGGGGTGGTGGGAACACATCTGCCGAGTGGAAGTAAAACAGAAACAGACCAGATGGCAGGAGTAATGAGAGTGAAGAACAGAAAGGAAAATTCCCCAAAGATCTACCAATGGCATTACTACACCTGCTGAGAGAAAAAAGGACTGAAAAGGGACTCAGCATGGCTTCCGGACATCTGAATGAGCGGACTCAGTCAGGGTTACTCTGCAAGATTAGATTTAGAGTTGGTTAGGAGCGGGGAAGGGATGGAACAGGAAGAAAGATATGGACATTTTGCCTGATTTCTCTTTCAAGAACATTTCTCCATTTTCGGAAGCTACAAATATTTACCAGCAATTAATATGCCTCTGGTGCCAATCAGCATAAACTCTGTAAAAAGTAATTTTTTAAAAAAGGCTCACCACTACCACCACCAGCAATAGTCTCTTGCCTTCACTGAAGCCTTCTACAATTTATAAAATAGAAAGAAAATAGCTTATTTAGTTTGCCACAGTCTGCAAAAATGAAATGAAAACATTCAGAGATTCTAAAGATGTTAAAAGATTATTGCTTTTGCATCATTTACTGGTATAGAATTGACAAGAAACAAGGACTTTCTTAGTTATTTTACATAGAAAAAGTAGGTCACTGAAGTAAAAGGCATCATGTATCTTTTTTATACTAAACCATTTAGAATATGTAAAAGTAAAATCTTTAGATCTCTTTTCTCTATCACAAGGAAATTGCTAATACTGATGACCAGTACTGTTTTACAGAGAACAATAAAATAATTTGAACATATATTTCTATATGTGTATATATGTGAGAAGGAAGACAATTCCCAGGAAAAAGAGAAGAGAATGAAGAGATAAGCCAAAGCAATAATCCCACTGCTCATTTATCCCTGAAATAAAAACTTGGAGTGATATAAAAACTGTTTTCAACTTTTTCCCTTTTTCGTTTGATGAGAATGAAAACAAAATGCTATTTTACATTGAAAAATATGCTTACAAAAGAAGTTTGAACCAGCAGGCATTATTCCAGTAATTACAAAAATTGGAAATGATTAAATTGACTGAAGAGTCAGGGCAGAGGGTAGCAGGGAGATGAAAGTTACCTGCTGCCTGCTTGATATAGAGAAATAGCATTATAGCAAGGATAGTGATTATATCAATTTTGTGCAGACACACACACTCACAGACACACACACACACTCCAGTTGGCCTAAGGTCTCTTGAAACCATTTAAAATTAGCTTCCAATACTATTTATTTAAAGGCATTTCTTATCTTCAAAAAAATCAGCAATGAAATATTATCTTGTGATGACTTGCAATGTTATCCCTTACAGCAGAAAGTAAATTTTGTAAGAGTTTAGTGTAGTTTATAATTTATCTTAGGGCTTCCTAGAGTAAATATTAAAATTTGGCATAGCTGCAATTTGATGGAAAGGGCAGCTTGACAACACTTTTTTATGCTGAAATTTCCCTAATTCTATGTTGAATAGGGAGGCTATCATAGAATTTGAGGGATTTCGCCAATATTTCTGATGCTTGACCTACATATTCAATAGTATGTGTTCATGTTCCTAGTGAGTTTTCCCTAAATACAGGGCTTCCTTTTCTGCCAAACTAACAATTCTTCCCCAAAAGATACAACTGAATGATACAGTGGAACTAAAGATAATGGTATTTGTTAGAAATACAAGTTTCTCATAAACAGAGCAACTGATATTTATTAAGTATTCACGATGTATCAGCCACTAGTTTAAGGGTTTTACATGTATGACATCATTTAATCACACAACGACCTCGTGATGGAGATATTATAATCATCCATATTCTGTAGGAGAAGAAACAGACAGAGAAGGACTAAGTACTTCCTTGGGCTCACATAGCTAGAAAGTTGCAGAGCTGGGTTTGAAGCCAGGCAGTCTGGCTCAGCAGCTTAGGTTTAACCATAATGCTACCCTGACTTCCAGTCAGGACAGCCCTGATACTTAGGAAATACCATTCTAGTGTCTGACTCTTCCACTCTGAACACAGGTTATATCTCCAATGTTGATCGAAGACGTGACATCAACAATTCATGAATATAGTAACTCAGTTAATATTTATTATTAGAGTCATAGCCATACAATAAATGACATGCAATGAAATGTTTCTAAACTAGCTAAAGACACATATAAGACTTAGATTTATGAAACAGAAAATAAAAGTTCATAATAATTTAGTACAAAATATAATATAATTGAGAAAATAAAACAGTTTAAAAACGAGTAGCAGAAATACATAAATAGCAAAGAATTGTCTTTATTTAGCAAAGCAGTTTGGAAAAATAAATAACCCATATGCTTGCCAGGATAGACTAGCTCTGAGGCAAAGAGACAACAATAACTCAAGTGTTCTATACAATCAAGTAAGAAGAGTTTTGAGTTTCCCAAGTCCATCCATCAGAGAGGGGTGAGGGGGCCAGGAAAAGAGAAAGAGAAGGGGAGGAGAAGACTTAGTTTCTACCTAGAATATGACTAGCAAGAAATTCCTGAAGGTGGAAATGGCTGAAGGACTTTTAAAATTAGGAAGTCTATTATTCAATTTTAAGTTATCTGCATAGTAACACAACCATCCCCCGACCTGGCCTTATTACTCTAAACAAGTGTTTCTCAAAGTGTGATATTCAAGTGTGATGTTCTGATCCACAGTCTCAGCTTTATGCAGAACTTGGTTGGAAATGCAAATTTTGGGGGAGCCCCCCAGATCTCCTGAATCAGAAACTGGGGATGGGGTCCCAAAATCTGAGTTCAACAAGCATTCCAGAGGATTATAATATGTGCTAAAGTTTGAGAACTTCTGACCTAAACTTAGTAAGAAGTCTGCTGTTTCCTCAGCCTTGTGTAAGTGGTACTTCAGGAAAAGAAGAAATTAGGTCACAGTCCAGCAGAGATGCCATGAGCAAGGAGTGAGATGCAAAATAAGGAAAAGAATTCACCCAAGATCATGAAATGAGCCAACAGCAACGAAGAGTTCCAATGCATGATTATTTGTCAGTCCCAAGAGACTCCAAAGATGCTGTGAGAGACACTGAGTTTACCAGATTCTGTGGGATAACGATTTAAGACAAGTTTATGAATCTTAGATGATGGAGTGACTAATAATAAATAGTATGAAGGTTTGGGGAGTAATGCATAATATCTAACAGTTATTCGGGAAATTCTCTATTTGGATAACTATTTATTCATAAATAAAAATAATTATCGATTTCTTTTTTGTTCCATTTAAAAAACACCTAACCCATTGGAAAACAATTTTGTACAGGAAGAGTTTTTGAACTTAGGTATCACTCTGAGAGAGGAAGTAATTCACACACGGGTAGGTGGCTTCTTGTGCTTAGTTTAAATTTAATACAACTTAATAGTTATAGGATTATCAGTATTTTTTTTAAGGTATTGAAAACGATGTGTTGTGAAGCAGCCCAAAGAGTTGTTCCAATCTGGGGAGTGTACAAATCTCAGTCATTGGCTAGGGAACCTACTGAGAGGTTTGCCTGTGGGGACCATTCTAGATTGTGGATAGAGAGGTGTTGAGAAGCTAGAGTTGTTCTTCATTGGGCCGCTGGGATGGAAAGCACCATATTTGATTAGAGCTATTTATAAATGTTGATAGAGGTAGGGAAGGGGAAGCAGGAATACAGTCAAAAACTGTAGTAGGATATGTGGAAGGTAAGATGTGCTGTATTGCAGAGATGGACAATTACTACACTGAACAGGATCCATAGTACCGTCTTCTCATAACTGTCCCTTGATTTTTATCTGAAGAATCAAATGATAGAGGGGCTGGCCCCGTGGCCGAGTGGTTAAGTTCGCGCGCTCCACTGCAGGCGGCCCAGCGTTTCGTTAGTTCGAATCCTGGGCGCGGACATGGCACTGCTCATCAGACCACGCTGAGGCAGCGTCCCACATGCCACAACTAGAAGAACCCACAATGAAGAATACACAACTATGTACCGGGGGGCTTTGGGGAGAAAAAGGAAAAAATAAAATCTTTAAAAAAAAAAAAAAAAAAAAGAATCAAATGATAGAAAATACAACTCAAACTGACCTTTGCTCGCCTCTCAATCCTTAATCCTCTAGAAGAGCTAGACTTTACCCCACTCTACTTCCACTTACCCCACACACACATCCAATCACTCCCCAAGGAGGTTCGTGACTCTGGTCGAGACAATCAGGTCATCCTGTTTTCTAGTGACAGTGTTTGGTTCCGGGATTCAGGGATAAAAATGCAATCCAGCCACCCAACTGGAGTTCTGAGAGTCAGTTCTAGGGTTTTGTTTTAACTATTGGTGAGAATAAAGCGCTTTTTTCTGCTGAATTCGAGCTGTGAGTGTGATGCCTGGATCTCGTGGTTGTTGTTTGGCATTGTAAGGGGGCAGTCTATTTGAGAACAGAGCCAAGAGACAGGCGAGCAAAGAATGCAGAATAATAAACAGCTCCTGATTGCTATTAAGTCCTTTGATACAGCCACACCCGAAGTTAAAATTCTCATAGCACATTTTAGTTTTGTGAATAAGAATATATTTCCTTATTACTTAAGCCAATTTAAATTGAATCTTCCAATATTTGAGAATGAAAGAAACCAAACTGATATGTATCTAGGCCCTAGAGTGAGAAAAGAGCAGCAAAACCATTGACAGGTTGATTAGAAAACATGTAATACTGGGCTCCAAGAAATGTGGGAAGAAGTCTGTTTTACTTAAATTAGGCTATGTGACTAGAAAGCTATAGGGTTGTGAGCACAGATTTCTGTGTTTGCTTATTAAGGATTCTTGAATACACTGCCTACAATGGCATGACCAATGTTGGGCTAAGTGGGAAATATCAATGTCCCAGTTCTGTAATATCCATACCTAAAATCAATAAATTCTCCTGAGTTTCTGCAAGCCAAGTCGATAGTTAGTACTTTATACTTTACTCCCAAGAACTGAAGAACCACAGCTGTTGAAAAGGGAATCCTAATATTAGTAACTATTGCGAAGCTTTGTCTCCACCCATTTCTGTTGATTTTCACTCTTTCAACACACACTTATGACTGCTGTCAGCAAGTAACTGCAGCTTCTCACCTATAGGCTTTATCTGGCATCCTTAGCTCAAATATGGGGAAGGCCTAAAGGCGTAGGAAGTAACAGCCCCCAAGAAGCAATGCCCAAGCAATGATGGAAGGGAACAAGAGGATAAATGCCCCAGCTTCCTCACTGTTGGAATGGGACAATTCCAAGGCATGTTCTATTCCATCTCCCAGAGGTGGCAGGCTTTGGCCTCAATTATTAACAATGCAATAACAAGTCCCTTAACTCAGCCTGTTTTGGCTGCTTCCCCTTCCATATCTCATTTTGCCACTTCCCCATCATTGCTTCTGAGATCACCTCAAAAGTGAATTTCTCACTCTCAAATCCTTGCACCCACATTTTCATTTTTTTATTAAAAATAATTTTCCAATCCTGAGGTTTAATATGATTGCATTTTTTCTCTATCCAACAAACCTTATTCGAATATTGTGTGCTCTTCCAAAGTTCTGGAACTTGGTCTTTGTAGATAATGAGCAGATATTCAATTAAAGAAATTGACAAAGCCAGCTTGTATCTTTGCAAAATCATCCAAAAATATTTTCTGTAGTAGAAAGATACATTCTTTCCTGTAGATAACAGCAGAAGAGTTACAATAAACTAACACAAACTTTGCTATCAGAAATCTGTAAAGAAATTGTCAAGAAACCATAGCATGAAGTTTAATAGCTTGTGAACCATTACTTGTTTCTAGTTACTAGTTTGGCTGGTAATTATCTGTTATAGGACCAAAAAGAGCAGAGCCTGCTGAATTCCCAATTTCTAGGGAGTTGAAAAGAAAATCTCAAAGGAGTAAAAACCCTGAAGATATCTATGCTTGAAATAAGCAGAGATTTGAATCTCTGTTCTCGGGAACAGTAGGTTAGATCCTGGGTGGGAAACATTCACCATGGGATAATAATAGATCTAGCAACAGGCAGAAAAAAATACATCAGACCGGAACATATTGCCCATAGGAAAAGATAACAATCTTTATTGGGCAACTGGGCATTAACCAGTAAAACGCTCCCCCACTGCATCCTCTGACACTTTGTTAATATTTTACTTCAGTTTCAAAATAAGGGCAAATATCATATCTTCTGCAAACTGAAAAAAATAATAATAATAAACATAGTAATAAAATCTAATTCAACAGCCAATGACCATTCTACTTTCCACTTCGTAATTCCATTACACTCATTTTTTTTACTATCTGCTCTCTCTTTAAATTGTCAGATTGATTTGAGATTCAATGAAAATCTCATTAAAAATATTTTTGGAAGCAATCCAGAGAATGAGAAGGAGAGAATGACCTGTAGGTGGTCTGGAATGCTCCTGGTACGGTGCTGGTACAGACTCACACTTTCTGAATACAGCGGCCCCTGATCTGTAGTTTATACACCTCATTATTCCTGGGAGTGGCATGACACATCTGTCCCATAAAAGAGAAGAGAAAATCTTAAGTTTGTGAGGTCTACATGACCGTTTCCTTCAGTGATCAGCAATAAAGTTCCAAGACTTGCCATAGTGATTGGCCCTGACCCCAGGATGATCCCAGGCAAGGTTCCAAGCTGAAACTCTGCCTTCTTACAGTGACTGCATTGAAAACACAGTGTGTGTCTAATAGGTTGGCTGGATCAGCCTCATTCCATAGCTTGCAATGTGTGTATATGTGATAAAAAAAGATGAAAGAACTCCAATCTAAGTAGGAAATAAATACACAGAGGGACATAGTTCACCTAATTCACATAGCCTCTGCTGGAAAGTAAAAAAAAAAGTAACTATTTCTCTTTTTACTTCTATAAATTATATTGTAGCACTGCTATTCACTCAATACAACACGTGCATGTGCACACAAGCACACACCTGGATGATTGTAATCCAAAGCTAAATCCTCTAAAGAGAAGGAGAAGAGGTTGTATTGAAGTATAGAAAAAAATGTTTTTAAATTGGTTAAAAAGAAATTATGGGACAATCACAAGCTATTATAAATTGGCTCTCTTTTAAAGGACATGAGGCATAAGAAGTTATGGGTTGTCTAATGCAATTCCTCGTGACTGAATTTATACTCTTCAAGATTGGGCAATTTATACTCAAGGAGTGTGCTTTATCTTTTATTCAAAAGAGACTGGAATTTTTTTCTCATTTTAGAAATGGAGAAAATTAGTCAGAGAAGGTAGTGTTCCCAGACCGTTATCTATCAGGAAAACACACACATATATACAATTCTTGACCCAACTGTGCTGTAATTTTTAGCACAAATGTTGAAGTGAGAAGTTGATGTGTTGTTTTCAGAATAACTAAGTTATCTGGCCAAAACAAGATACACCTGGATTCACTCTGGAGCTGGTAAAAACCAACTTAAAAAAATTTTCTTAATGTCAAACACATCTTAGTGTTTAGCATACTTAATTCAAGAACTCTCTAGATTCTCCAGGAACTGGAACTTTAGTTATATAATTAATTCTACTACTCTTCACTGAAGCTATCACATAATGCTGATTTCCATTTAGCATGCAAATTCCCACCCCCCCCCCCCCCCCCCCAAAAGGCAGTAAGGGCCATATGGAAAACAACAGCTTTAGGAGGTCACCATCTTTGAAGTCACTTCAGGTTCCTTTTGGCAGAGATCTATATGAAAATATTTTCACAAAATTTATCTTGTTTAACTTATATGACTCCTTTTAATACATCATGTTTCTTTTTAAACAGGGTCAACAAGACGCTCGGAGATGTTCTTGATAAGTTACAGTCTCAGCTTTCTATCTTTCCTTTGCATGCTTTTCCTCTCCTCTTCCACCACAACTCAGATATTTTCCATTTTTCCTGTTTTAATAGTGTTCTTAGTTCTTAATATTTCAATGTAATATATCCTCTTGGAACAAATACAAAGCAGTCTATTTGCTACTAATGATGTCATTGATTATTTCCTGGTTGTCATGTAATAGACATATTCCATACCTTATCATGTTATTTCTGCAGTATTTCTATTTCTTCCTATTCTGTAGCTCTACTCTTTTCATTTTATCCTTAACTCTCTAGTTGCTGATCTTCAGTCTCCTTAAATAACCATTTTTCTACACATTCTTTTCATTCTATTTTTTTTTATTATTGCAGTAGCATTGGTTTATAACATTATATAAGTTTAAATATTGATATTTCCAAATGTTCTGACTTTAGTAGAAGGCTTCTACTTTGCTGCATTCTGTCTGGGACCCTAGTTGACAGAGGTCCACCATCTGGAAGGTTGCTGGTTTTAGTGGTAGGGAGAGGAAAATTAAGGAGTTGAGCACCAGTCATTAAAAACTTAAATGGAGATGTGAAACACACATCACTTTTGCTCACATATCCATGGCCAAAGCAACTCATAGTGCCACGATTTCAGAGGATAAAAGTTTAGGAGAGCCAGATAATTGTGAATAGAAGTAATGTCTACCATAATTTCCCTATGAGGTAGAATACTCATAGTGTATTTTATAATTGTAGTGAAATCTTTTAGTTTTTGACTACTAACCCCATTCCTTCCTTCTCAATAGTACTACAATTATTAATGGGGGAGAATTTTCTCTCTCCTGTTTTGTATGACCTTACACGATGGATGTAAAAGTGAATGGATCCTCCCTCATACACTAGAAAGCAGCCAGACACAGAACCTAAGCTGAGTCAATTAGATGATTTTCTATAGGACTTGAGGTCTATGGATTGATACAAAACCAGGATGAAGGATGGAAAAATCATTCATTCTGACAGAGCAAGCTGACTCAACTGTTGTTGCCACTATGATCACTGCTCTGGTTCCCCTTCTGGAGCACTCTAGAAATCTCTTGTTTCTTCTTTCTAAGCCAGTTCCGCCTATTATTCTGTGAACTCCCTCACAGCCTTTCAATATGTTTCTTTGCATAAGGTAGTGGAGTTAGATTCTGTTGCTTACAATCAAGACTTATACACACTACTTACAAATTATTCTGAAGGTATGCTGGGAGCAATTATGGTATCCAAATGTGAAGTTGTAGGATACATGTGTCATTATATAAAATTTATAGATAAGATTCAGAAATAAACTAATAACAGTGTTGATATTAATTTATATAACTTTTTAAAACAATGCAGTAAAAGATACCAAGAAACCATAAGAAAGCCCACAAGAGTCTCCTAAAGAAGTATGAAGACTCCTTTGCTATAGGATGCTTCAGCTCAGATTGCTTAGCACCCGGGTTAGAATCAGCTTAGTGATAATAGGATAAGCACTTCACTAATGTGATTCTGAATGAGCAATTTTCATATTAATGGCTTTCTCACTGTATTAATGAAGACACAATTTGCCACTATAACGGGGACATCACTTAAATTAGATCAAAATTGCTAACATGAACAAGGCTGTTAATAAAGCATAGCTATTGTATGTGGCTAATGGTTCCCCTATTGTATTAATGTTCTTATATCCCAAAATTTGTATTACATTAGAAAAACTGCCATTTTATTGACTGCTTGAGAGTGTCCCTTACTGTAAGTGCAAGCCATTGCCATCACATTAACTTTGCATAGTTCTGCCAGTAGCTGAGCAGAAGTAAAAGAGAAAAGAAAATTCCACAAATTGGAAATAACAGTAAGCATTCTTCCTTAACCTGGGACTGTTACACTCAGTTGTCTGATATAGATCATAAGGTGCTGAAGAGAAAGAAAACACTGTAAGGAAAAGAAAAATTTAAACACTAGAATCATATACAAAATGTTACATTTTCTTTGTCTTAGTTTGCTAGGGCTACCGTAACAAAGTGCCACAAATTAGGGGGCTAAAACAACAGAAATTTATAGTAATCTCCCCTAACCCGAGGGGGATATGTTCCAAGGCCCCCAGAGGATGCCTGAAACTACGGATAGAACCGAACCCTACATAGACTATGGTTTTTCCTATACATACAGACCTATGATAAAGTTTAATTTATAAATCAGGCACAGTAAGAGGTTAACAATAACAGCTTCTCTTTGGCATATCCGAATTGCCAGCATCAATACTCTTGCACTTTGGGGCCGTTATTAAGTAAAATAAGAGGGACTTGAACACAAGCACTGCGATACAGAGACAGTTGATCTGATTATGGAAGGCGGCTACTGAGTGACTAATGGGCAGGTAGCTTATACAGCGTGCACACACCAGACAAAGGGATGATTCATGTCCTGGGAGAAACAGAGCAGGCTAGCACAAGATTTCATCACGCTACTCAGAACGGCGTGCAATTTAAAACTTCTGAATTGTTTATTTCTGGAATTTTCCATTTGGTATTTTTTGGACCGTGCTTGACTGTAGGTAACAGAAGCTGCAGAAAGAGAAACTGTGGATCGGGGGGACTACCGTATTTTCTCACAGGTCTGGAGGCTAGAAGTTCCAGATAAGAATGTAGAGATGGTGGTTCTTTCTGAGGGCCATGAGGGAAGGATCTGTTCCAGGACTGTCTCCTTGACTTATAGATGGCCGTCTTCTCCCTGTTTCTTCACTTAGTCTTCCTGTTGTATCTATCTGTGAGTCCAAATTTCCTCTTCTTGTAAGGATGCTAGACATACTGGATTAAGGCCCACCCTAATGACCCTCATTCTAACTTAATCATCTCTGTAAAGACCTGATGTCCAAATATGGTCACATTCTGAGATATTAGGGATTAGGATTTCAACATATGAATTTGGGGAAGGGGGACACAAATCAGCACAAACAACCTAAGTTTTAATTTTCCGGGCATATATAAACATGTATCTATGAAATGTTTATATGTAAAGTTTAGCACAGGTAAGATTGCCGGGTTACTTATAATTATCTAAAGGGTTCTGATTTGTATTGTATACAAATATTCCCAAAACTAAACTTGCACATGAAACAAGATTAGTGGCAGTTAGCTCACCACTGATCATATAGCCAAAGCTAACTGAAGGTTAGTAAGGCAGTAGAAATAGCCACTGTACTCTATGTGTACACAAGAAGGGAAACTTAAAAAGAGGAAACATTGAAATGATAAGTGGCGTCATCTCTGTTATTTGTGTTGCCGGAAATATAACTTTTTACTGGATTAAATTTTTTTTAAAAAACCTCCCAATATTATTCACTAGGAATTATTAAAGATGGTCTCACTACTACTAGCTGAGATGAGGCATGGATTTCTAACAAAATGTAATGCCTGATAATATGGTGCAGACCCAGCCTGAGCTTTGAAAGGAGTCACTTTCCCTTGGGAGGAAGTAAGTTGTATTGATTTGGTTGAACTGTCTTCATTCATTCAACAGAACAAATACTTAATGAGCACTTAGTATGTGCCTGATGCTCTTCTTGGTGCTGGACAAAAGGAGTCAATAAAGGTCCATGCAGTAGGATCTATTAAATATTTTAAATAGATGCTGATATTTCTTCATATTGGTAGTATTTAAAAGAATCACCACAGGACTATTTGGTTAATTTTAAATATGTCACCAATGAAATACACAGTTTGAAAATAAATTCATGAGACTTAACTGTTATTTAGCTAAAGAGACCATATGTCTTAAATATTCCAATTTCAAGTATTCTCTTCCATTCTATTCTAATAAACTTTGAACTATCTGAGAAATCTCAATAATACTGGTATTTAATATTTGAAATCTTGTAAACGAAGGCAAAATCTAATTTCTGCTTCAGAATGAGTTGTTGAATAATCATCTTTCCTCAACACCTTTTTACATAAAGCCATGAAAGATGAAATCAATAATTAAGAGTCTTTAAAACAATTTGTTGGGGCTGGCCCTGTGGCCGAGTGGTTAAGTTCACGCGCTCCGCTGCAGGTGGCCCAGTGTTTCGTCAGTTCGAATCCTGGGCACGGACATGGCACTGCTCATCAAACCACACTGAGGCGGCGTCCCACATGCCACAACTAGAAGGACCCACAACTAAGAACATACAACTGTGTACCGGGGAGCTTTGGGGAGAAAAAGGGGGAAAAAATTTGTTTTAACTCTTTTCCCTCCAATGTTTTATTAGTTCCAAAGAAAGTAAGAAATGAAACAGCTTTTAACATTATTTCTTTTCATTTCTATTTTTTTATTTTACATAAACAAACTATGGATGTTATCAAAGAATAAAAATGGCACACAAACAACACCAGGATGAAGAAAAGAAATGAGAATTTTAGATGACTTGAAAACTGAAAAATCGGAATAATCATAATAAATTAATTTTATAAATGTAGATTTTTCAATTGATTTTCTTATATTTTCATATAAATGAATAGCCAATATACATCTTCTTAGTAATACAATTGATTTTTAACAAAATTTTCATCATTAGTACCTATGGAGAATCATTTTAGTGTTTTCTTAGTTCAACAGGAAAATCTTGGTTATTGACCAGACTCAGTAACTTGTACCAACTTATATAAAACATTTCTAATTTGAGAAAACTGAATGCAAGCTGTTTAATTGTGAAGTGATATAACGTAACATAATCCTCAAAGCATGTACTTGAATACAGTACATATGTATTTGCATAGTAATGAATCCACAAAATAAAGTATAAGGAATTAGGTGAAAGCTAAAAATGAAATAAGATATTGCCAGCAAGAAAACATGTGGCTGCATCCCATTAAATTTAAATGAAAACTCTTCCTTTGAAACTCATTCTAAATGCATTTTTGTACTTAAAGAAAATAGTATTTGGGGAAAATATTTTCTAATCTTAGGGTGTAACAGATTGTATTATATTGCACTTTATATTCCTGACTGGAATAAGAATCTGCAAATGTCTTAAATAATAATATTTTTCATTTACAAAGTCCTTCCTTTCACAAAGCATTTTCGTATGTAAAATGAAACAAATGAAATACATTTACTGAACATTTATTATACGCTAGGAACTTCCTTGGCTTTTTACATGCATTACCTCATTTAATCTTCACAGATAAAGATAAAAACATGTAAGATAAAAACAATTCTCAACTTCTGGATGAGAAAAATCAGGCACAAAGAGATCAATAACTTTCTCAAGGTCACACAACTAGAAAACATAGAGGACAGGGTTTAATCTTGGCAGCCTCTCTCCAGAGTGGGAGTCCTGAACCATCAAATTGTGTTGTCTTTGTGTGCTGCCACTGTTGATTCTCGGGAAAAGCCTATCACATTGTTATGAGTTGATATTATAATAAACTCTTTCAGGGAAGTTTTGAAGCTTCTCTGTGTCACACAATTAATATATAGTAGAGGCCACTTTTGTCACCAAACCTTGTTCGTCCAGATTCTTGACAAAGTCGCCTATCTAGATAGCATGGCCCTTTCTTCCCTCATGCTCAGGGCTCAATGTACGAGTATCTCCTTAAAAGAGTTCATCTTCTGCAGGTCCTGAACTTTGAGACCTGTGTGATATACACAGAAAACCATTCCAACCCTCCAGAATCACTTTAAGGCACCTCAAATTTTATGTGAACATACAACAAAGGGATGCTTTGTACCATCTTAATGACACTAAATACTGCAGGGCGATTCTAAGACCCTTTTCTTTGTATCTATACACGTCTTTGTTCCCTACCCGCAGGCCTTTCAGAAATACATGTTTACAAAGCTTGAACAGCAACCTGAGTAGTAAAAGTGAGGTATCCAAATATATGGGTGCTGACCATGTTGGCAATTTCTATCTCAGTTAAATATCATGCATCTATCCATTCATTCATTCAACAAATATTTATTAATCTAAAATGTGAAGGCATTGTTGTAGGCACTGGGTTTACAGCAGTGAAAAAGTAGGCAGAAATCTCTACTTGCATAGAGCTTACATTTTAACGAGAGCAAATGGATGATAAACAGAAGAAACAAGCGCAAACTACAGAGTGTGAGAGGGTAGTAAGTGCTAAGAAGAGAAACAGCAAGGTGATGCGATAGGGATTCCAGGCACGCGCCACGGCAATGTTAACTAACGAGATGAGTTCACTTCCTACTGCTGCGTAACAACTTACCACAAATGTATTGGCTTAAAGCAACCCCTATTTGTTATCTCACAGTTTCTTTGTGTAAGGAGTCCAGGCATGGCTTAGCAGGGTCCTCTGCTCAGGATTTCACAAGGCTGAAAGCAAACTGTTGGTTGGGCTTCAGTCTCACCTGAAGGCTTGCCTAGGTAATAATCTTGAGTTAATTTCCTTGCAGCTATAGAATTCATTGCAACTTGCTTCCTCAAAGCCAGCAATGGAGAGAAACTGACAGTCTCTGCTACTCAGAGTCTCTGACTTCAGAGAAGGCCTAGGCCCCTTTAAAAATCTCACCTGATTGGGTCGGGTCTACACAAGATAATCTCCATTTTGATCACCTCAAAGTCAACTGATTAGAGACCTTAATTACATCTGCAAAATCCTTTTGTCTTTACCATTTAATACAACGTAGTAGCAGGAGGGCTATCCCATCACCTTTGCCATATTCTGTTGGTTTGAAGCAGATCATAGGTTTCACCACTCTCAAGGGAAGAAGTTATACAAGGGCGTGATCACCCTCAGCATGTCACCACTGGTGGTCAGGGAAGGTCTCACTGAAAGGTAATGGTAAAGAGCCAATACTTGGAAAACATAAGGTGCAGAGGCATGTGAATGAGACAGTTTATAGACAGTAGGAATAATACGGATAACGTTCTTGAGGCTGACACTTCCCTTGTGCATTCAAAACAGCAAGAGGGCAAGACAGCTGGATCAGAGTGAGTGACAGGAAAGATAGGAGGGAATGGATTCAAACTGATAACAGAGGGCACATCATGCAGGGCTTTTGTAGGGTTTTGGCTTACTGTACAGGAGACAGGAAGCCATCGAAGTTTCTTAGCGCAGGGGTGACAAGATCTGTCTAACTGTTTTAGGAATATCATTCTGGCTGCTAGTAGACAAAAATGGTAGGGGTCAGAGGGGAAAGCATGGGGTCATTTAAAGGCTATTACCATAACGTAGCCGTGCACTACAGTAATAGTGATGGAGGTGGTGATAATTGTTAGTTTCTGATATATTTTGAAGGTGAATACAATAGGGCTTCTTAAATGATTGGATGTAGGAGATGATCGAAATAAAGGAATCAGAGATGTCATCAAAGTTTTTTCATAAACTCTCTGTTGCAACCATTTTGCTTAAATTCTCAACGCATCACAGTATGTACTATCAATATGACATCATTTAGGATGTTCTCTTTGATTACTTGGCCAAGTGAGTTTCTGCCAGGTTTCTTTACCATAAAATGACTTTCTTTCTCTCCTTTCCATTCTCTACTCTTTGGAAGAATATTACTAAGTGCAGCTCACACTCAAGGAGCGGAGACTTAAGCTCTACCTCATTGGGGATGGGGTGGGGAAGATTTCTTCTCCATGGAGAGTTTATTTCATCTTCCATTTATTTATTCATTCAATCATTTATTTATATATGTATGGATTCATAGATATTTATTTTTTGCTTTGTGTACCTTGTATACCTTGCATATAAAACATATTTTATGTTTTATAATCCAAATACTACATTATTGATTTTATTGCTGAAATTGACCCAGCTTTAGCTATCAGGAGAGATTTCAGGTTTATTCCTGTGTGATCCTAATCATTTTGGTTTTTTGAGCTCTTCCTTACTTTTGAGGCATTACTAGATGCTTCAGGCTTATCTTACATATTCCTTGCCTTAGCTCTAGAATTAGCCATTTCTTCAGTGAATTCTAGTTCTTTCTTGGAGAGAGGTATTAGAAATCAAGATCCCTAGCATTGGGTGCTGGGTGTGCTTGTTGCTACACAGCACTATTCTTAGTAGGAACATATTTTGGAACAGTATACATGCCCATTTACAGTGGATTAATTAAATATACATCATAAATCCATAGAAAATGGAATACTATGCAATCATAAAAATAAGGAAGCATTATGTTGCTATGAAATTAACTTCAGAATATAGCAGTACATGAGAAGAAAGTAGTGTGTGCATGTCATGTTATATATGCACATGTAAACCATTGTATAAGAGGAAAGTAAAGAAAATTAGGCATATGTACAGACACACACAATATCTAGGAGAGTAGTTTCTATGGAAAGGAAATTAGTTTCTATGGAAAGGAAAACTTGGTAACTATGGAGTGAGAGGAGAGGGAGAATTTTCACAGTATATGCATTTTTACACCTTTTGAATTTTAAACTAATATCTATTCAAAAATGTCTTGGCTGGAACACATATTTTTTATGTGACTGTACTATCTACCATACCAAGATATTAGGCAAATAAGAGGGGACAAAATCATGGTCTCTCAGATATCATTCTTGGTTATCGTTATCATCTCTCCAATTAAGCTGTGCATTGTTTTATGGCCTGCGCTGCCTTAATTTGTTTTTCATGCACATCTCAATTCCCTTCTTCTGTATCACATCCTCTGTGAAATCAGGCCAACTTAATTGTCTTGTCTACAGTAGGCAATACATTTTACATTTACATTATCCAATATGACTGGTATCCTTATAAGAAGAACTCACATGGGGAGAACACCATGGAAAGATTGGAGTCATGCTGCCACAAGGCAAGGACCTACCAGAAACTAGCAGAGAGACCTGGAACAAATCCTTCCCTAGAGCCTCCAGAGGGACATGGCCCTACTGTGCCCTTGATTTCAGATTTCTGGCTTCCATAACCGTGAAACAATAAACTCCTTTTCTAAGCCACCCATTTGTGGTACTTTGTTTTGACAGCCCTAGGACACTGATACACCATCCATGCAGCCATATTTTTGTCCCTCTCTTTCCTCATTAACCTTGTTAGATGCCCAATGGTATCGTTACTTAAATAGCAAAACAAAACCATAAACATTTCTTGAGTTTTACTCAATGCCAGACACTACGCCAAGAGTTTGACATACACATTATTTCATTTTATTCTTATACAGACCTGTAAGACAGGTTACTATTATTATGCAGATTTCAGTTATGAGAAAATAAGGCCCAAAAGTATAAAGAGCTTCCCTATGTTCGTACGGGTAGAAGTAGGACTCAAACCAACATCTTTCTGACTTTACTTTCTAAACTCTATGTCTGTGACTTTTTTTAATCATGCCACATAACTAAGCATTTACTTACATATTTTTTTGTATTATTCTCAAGATATTTCCACATCTCACACCAAGGGAAATAACAGCTAAAGCTTATCGAGCACTTCTTATGAGCTATGCAGTCTGCATTTCCTCTTGCTAAATGTACTTCTTACTCCGACCCTGTAGGGTAGGTTCTAGAATCCTATGTAGGCTCAATTTGCAGATGGGGAAATTTAAACATAATATTTTAAACAGCTAACCTAAAGTCAGGCAATGCCAAAGCCAGAATCAAACCCAGTGGTGGGACCCCAGAGTGTTTACTTCTAAGTACTACACTCCACCAACTTCTTAGTGGCATCTTTGAGAACAAGGACCAAGTTTCATATCTCAACTGTTTCCTTCTAGATCTACCACAAAGCTGGAAAGATAATAAGTTCTAAATAAATTTTTTTCACGAAGAATAGAAGAGAATCCCAGGGAGAATGTGACGAATTGCTCGTGTCGCTTCCAGAAACCAGCCTGGGTTACTCACTACAAACGGGCACAGATTGCCTTTTCTCTCATTTGAGAGTTTCCTCCCAACCTGGTGTAACATTCAGCAAGTAATACCATTTAATCAACACTAATGGTTGAGAGCCTCTGCAAAAGTTTTCTTTTTATCAGGAGAATCCTTTTAAACAAAAGGGAATTATTCATCTCCAAAATGGATTTAATGAAGCCAACAAATTAATCTTTACAGACATTTTTACTATGATATCACCAGGATAAATGAGAAGATATCATAGACATTTTAGAAAGGGAAGGACCTATTACAAATTTTGATATTTGCACAACAAATTGATGCTGAAAACTAGATAGACAATTGTGAACATTCCTTACTAAAGTGTGTGTGTGTGTGTGCATATATATATATATAAATATATATATATATATATACTTTTTAATTGCGTTCTGTAAGTATACTAGCCCAAGGAGAAGAAAGTGTTAAATAAGTATTACATAAAGAAACTCAAGGTGCATTTCTTTCATCCAACTTTTCTCCAAGAAAACTTTTTTTAATTACTATAGATGTGACTCCCATGTACTCCCTAATTTCATTTTTAAGCCAACGGGAAATTCATTTCCTACTGTTGTTATGAAACCTCCAAAGTTAATTACTGAAGATAGTTGGATTATTTTTTGCTTATCTTTATTCTGTTGGGACTATATACCATTTGCATGTAGTAATGTAGGGTGAGTTCACTTCCGACACAGTCAATTATATAAGTCTATCAACAGCTATTTTATTATGGGAACAATAGAGACAGACGGCTCGGACTCTGTGATGAATGTAGATTAGAGAGAGGTCACCCTGACATACATAATTAGTTTTGGAATGTTAAATTAATAGGTAGAATGCCCCTAAGGCAACCATACATTAAGGCTGAAGCTGCAGGATCTGGAGTCCAGCTCCTGTCTGCTGTTGTCAGCACTGACACGGCTCAATGAACTGCTTGTGAAATGGCATAAGGTATTATGGCAAAACTAAATGGCTGTAAAAACAAAATTTGCATAATACTATGGTCATACTACATATATTTTCCTTCAGAAACACATGCGCAGCTAAATTATTATGCAAATTCTTAATAGGGGGTTGGCTCAAACAGATAAATCCTTGGGCGCCTTATGAGAACTAAATAGATGTTTACACAGGGGTTCAATAAACAATCGATGATAATATTCAGAGAAATATTAAATTTCTGGTCTGTACTTGCTGTAGATATCAGCTTAGATTGTGAAGGTGAAATAAAAGACATTTTTTTCCAGTTATAAATTATTCGTTTTTCCATCCACGTATAAGTGAACACTAATATCTGTGTAAATGTTTATTTCAACTTTATCACAACCTCTGAGAATTCAGTGAATACTCACCCAGTGAAAGCTTCAGTGTTTCTAAGTCTGCCACAAAACTATTAGGTTTGTGTTTGCTTAATTTAGGTAGCTTTGGGGTACAAGTTACAGATCACCCAAGAGACTTAATGACTTGAACCAATCAAAGTGTGTAGACTACACTTGTCAAGAAGGCCAGAGACAGGGAATTTCCAGGTTGCTCTAGCAGCTTTGTGATGCAAGCAAGGACTCAGGTGATTTTCGTCTGTCTCCTCTACCATTATCAGCACACTGGCAGTGTTCCACTCTTGGTCACAAGAGCCATCAGTTCTGGGTATCACAGGCGGACACCACCAAATCTGGTGGTCATTCAATTCCTTGGTAAAATACTAAAATGTAAAATGTTTTTAGGAGATTAAAAACACCTCAGCAGACTTCCCCGAGCATTTACTTGGCTATAGATTGGGTTCCTTGAATAAGCATGTCCTAGCTTCAGGAAAAGATGGGAAAGTGAGTAACTGGCATTTTCAACCTGTTTAGTGTGAGAAAGGCTCTATCGACAAAGCGAAGGTAGATGTGATGGGGTAATGGTGGAGAGCAATGGCCATCTGGTATACAGTCAGTAATGTCTGCTCCAGCATCATGCTTTGAAATTTATTTCTATAGACGTGCAATATGCTGGTCTTTCAACAATATAGACACCTACCTAGTTAGGCACAGAAAGAAAGACTATGAAGCGTCAACCAGAAAGAGGTTGTCATTTCTAAATGTTCATTTCAACTTTGTCACAACCTCTGAGAAGTCAGTAGATACTCAATCAATAAAAGCTTCAGTGTTTCCAATGCTGCCATAAAAATATCAGGTTCGTGTTTGTATAATTTAGGTTGCTTTAAAGTGCGAGTTACAGATCACCCAAGAGAGTTAGTGACTTAGACCAAAAGAATCTGGTCCAGGCAATTTTGAAAACAAAAAAAAAGCTGGTCATTATTTTCTCAGAGATAATGACAGTAAAATAAAATGTCACAGAATAACTATCCCCCGACATTAGATAATGCCAAAGTAAAACCAATTATTTATTTTATAATCATTATTTTCTGGAAAATAAATATTGGAAAAACACTGAGGTCTTTTCAAAAGCTGAAGACTCTGATTCTATAGTAACTGAATATGATGGCGAAGCATTTCATCTTATACCAAATGATTGATCAACTACAGATTTAATCCTTCTATAATATATATCTCTCAACATTCACGCTACTCTAGTACTGTATTTATTTCAATTCTTTCCCTGTTTATAAAATTTTTAGACTAACTCCTAATTCCCCCAAGTCTTGCTGATCTCACAAAACCTAAATGATCCCTAAGTTAACCACATTTTTCTTAGCAGAGATGAAATTGTGTTTCTGTTTTTCCAAGGAGAGATATGCAAGATGATTTATGTGTGTATTCAGCGAACAGGAAATTAAGCAGCAGCATTTTTGATACCCTGAGTTTTGTTCCTGACCCATTGGGTAACATTCCACCAAGGGCTACCACTCACCACAAAAAAATGAAATTAAAGAAATCCGTGTTGCTTCTATACACAGGTGTGATAGATAAAGCACTTAAAATGTTATCATGCAGAAGATGACACTGTTACCTAATTTTCAAATCTGCATGTACAAATATACGATTTTTTAGTGGAAAGGCACAGCTGGTCCTGATTTTCTTCTCAGCAAATTTCTATACTCTTTTTAGACAAACAGAGTCCTGAAATGCTAGATCCAGGTTAGATTTCCAGATATCAGAGTTTAGCATAAAGATAGAGTAGTACTGATCTATAAGTTGCAGAGCATGAAGTAATATCTTAGCAATAGTTCCCAAAATAATAGTGAATATTGAAACTAAAGACTTATAATGTAGAATAAGTCTCAAGAAAGAAAATCTGTACATGTAGGCACACGTACACAAACAAAGGTAAGACATGAGAGTCACAAGTTTTCACTGGACAATCAAAGGTGGTACTTAATGACATGGCTCAACACATAGCCCACAGCCCATTTTACGAGGTTCCTATTACCGCATATATTTAGGTGAGGAAGACAGCACTGATGACTCAGGTGTCACTGAAGAAAATAAGCTTGACATCATCTATAGAAGACACCTTCTTTCTTAGTAATCATCAGAGAGAGTCTGCCTCTAACTTGCTTACGTGATTTTCTCACTCATTGCAGGAATGGGTTCCAGTCATGTGAAAAAGTATCCAACAATGGAGAGCAGAGTTAAGGAATATAGTCCCATGGTAATTCAGATAAAAAGGATGTCAATATTGTATCCTTCCCTTTATCATAGTTTTTGAGACCAAGAATATACAGGAGCAAAGTCATGACACACAAGGGGTTTTCCAAGAGGCAGAGGAGCAAATGCCTATAACTGTTACAAAATGATTGTGTGGGTAGAGAGAACCCCTTGCTATGGGAGACCCATGGTAATGTCTTAATTCAATAGGGCACAGTTTATAAGAAAATCATTTAAAGATTAGAATTTGCACAAGACACATACAATCTAGTGCCACTGGACTAAATGTGGCCCACAGATGTCTTATGTTTATCCAGTGCAATGTTTAATCAAGCTTTGAGCATCTCTAGTCAGAGAGCAAACACCATCGCTCACAGAAGGTGCTACCTGGCCTCTTCCCATGTTTAGGTCAACCATCTGGCCACTAAAGGCATTTGAGGTTCCTCTCCTATTATAGGTACATGGGTGCTTCTGATCTAGATGGAATCAGCGTTCATGGCTTGGTGAGTAGAGTGCAGAATGGATTTCTGCCCTAATTCACCCCTTTTGTGCAGTTTATGATCCTCACAACCATATATAATGTCCATCTATTTTATCAAACCATGAATCTTCAGCTAAAGGATTTTGTCACACTATTTTCTGCAGTTTTGAAAACAATATATTTTCCCATTTTCTCCATATAAAATCATAACACTGAATAAATCTTTTCAAAGAATAGAACATTCTCTATCCTCCATGAAATTCAGATATGCCCAACCCCCATCACACCCTGTTAAGAATCACTAATGTAGAAAATGCATTAGGAAGATAACTCTAAATATGTTAAATCCTTTTTTCTTGACTTCCACAAACTTGTAATTTTTTTGTTTGCCTCAATGTAGTTTTTACCATTAGGTGCCATCTTTTTATTATGATATGTCTAGAGAACATCTGACCCTGTTAATCTTGTTGATAGATCCAAAGGGGCCCACAATAACTGCTCATTGTCTCTTTTGGAAAGCCTTCCTTTCCTCCATTAGTACATCATGTGTTACTACAACATTTGGGGATATCTAGTAAATTTAACACTGTTTACAACATGCAGCTGTGTTTTCTTCCTAAATATAGCAAAAGTAATTGTGAACAAGTCCAAACTACAAAGAAAAATTCTTATGACTACTAATAAAATGCACCTATTATTCAATAGGAAATAACCCAGTTGAGGGTTCTTTTTTTTTCTTTTCATGATTGATCTCATTTTCTATTTTATAGTTTCAAGAAACTAATGGAAAGCTTTACAGAACTGTTTTTTCTCTAAAATCTAGATGTTGCTAAGATTCTCATCAAACGCAGTAGGTTGATGACAGGTACAAGGAAACGACAGACATTTAAATGATCCAAATTATAATTGGTAATTAGCTCGCAAATTATTCCTGTCTTTTTCAGTTGGAAAGAGGACACATTTTACAGTTATGTAATCACCACAAAGAAATATAAATATCCTGTTTGGACCTAATATTCATGTGGACTATAACTTACGGTTGCTGAAAATGTGTATTTGCCCATATACGATAGAAATATATATAAAAGGCATTTTAACAATCTTGAAAGGAAATTTCCTTTTAAAACTTACGCCATTATAAATAAGGGTCCTTGAGAAAAATTCTGACATCATAAGCTATCATTATAAATTGTTAGTTTTATCTAGAACATCTCTGTACTAGGAAAATTTCTTTTTTTCCTTCTTCATGATTTCAGCAACTGTACATATTTTTCATTTTAGTCACGATTACATGCTAATCAAAACTAGCAATATAATCTAGAGACATCGGGAAATTAATTAGGTACATCGCATTTCTACTCTGTTAATCTTCTCTACGTCTTCAGCTAGGGAAAAGGAGCCCATCACTGACTGATAAACCAAGGAGATTCTCTTTGCTTTATAGAAGGATCTACTACAAAGGCTGGCAATGGTTTATAAATCTTTTAGTCCCGTCCTGACATAGCAACACTCCAATGCCGACCTTGAAGTGGAAAGCATTGTACTCTGTGGAAATCAAGTAGAGGTATTACCATATTAGCTGATTTACTTACCTGTTTTGTGTATTTTAACCGGGGCAAACGGGAGGAGGGAAGATAAGGAGGTGGGACTATTAAAGCTACATGGAAGAAGTGGCAGAAAACTTCAAAGGATTTGAAAAGACGCTTTGTTACCATACCACTTCTTTTTTTCCCTCCGTATTTCTTTAAATTTTTATTTTATTTTTTAGTTGAGATATAGTTGACATTTTAACATTGTACTAGTTTTAGGTGTAAACACAATGATTTGATATTTGTATATATTGCAAAATGATTACTGTGATAAGCCTAGTTAATGTCAATCCCCAAACATAGCTACAATTCTTTTGCTGTGATGAGAACTTTAAAGATCTACTCTCTTAGCAACTTTCAAATATACAATACAGTATTGTTAACTGTAGTTACATTACAGCTCCAGGACTTATTTATCTTATAACTGGAAGTATGTACCTTTTTACTACTTCTAATTGCAAACAATTTGAATGAAGACATCTTGGCAAATCTGTCTGCTAACTTCAATAAAATGGATCTAATCCATAGGAAAGTTTGAAACATAAATCCAGGTTGTTAACTTTTAATTTGAAGGTGAATGTTTCAAAAGGGAAAAGGACAATTTTTTCCTTCCAAAGTGATCGGAAATATCCCAATAATCAAAGACATTCCTCTTTCTAAGTCAGATTAAAGAACTAGGAAGTCATATTACAATAAATAGAAAAGATGCCACAGGTGCACCAGAGATTCTTGAGAACACAGTGAGTTGAGTATAATAATTCTCTAGAAGTTTGGATAATTGGTTTGAGTCATCTGGAATCCCATTGTATGCCACTGGCTATACACATCCCCAATAAAGGAACTAACGTTTCTTGTTATTAAATGCTGACTGACGGGTATCTGCATCCACCGTGTGCTTTTTGTTCTTAACCAAAATACATGTTAAATTTTCTTTATCTTGGAAATATTTACTTTAAGAAACTGAAACAAGCATTTGCAGTTTAAATGAATTACCATTCTAGAAATAAAAAAAATAGAAATTTTGGAAAAATCTATTTCAAGAAATCAGGGCATAGGGCTTATATTTAATAAAAATGAACACCATGCTGTCATTAACTATCCTAAAATGCAGTTTAGTGTCTTTAAAGTGGTTCTCAAATACTTCCCATTCAAACGATTATTAGGAAAACACTGATTTCAATCACTCATGAGTCTGACGTGATATAGATACATTTAGGATAAAAGAAGTGGTACGTGCCACTGAACTTTACACTTAAAAAATGGTTAAAGTGGTAAATTTTAGGTTATGTACACTTTACCAAAATAAAAAAAAATAATTATTAAAAAAGTCATGTGACAAATATTTAAGGTGAAATAGCAGTTTGAGAAATTATTAGAATCAGTTGTTTATCATGTCTCATTTCTGGGAACTGTACAAACCATCATCTTTCTATAGTTATCTAGAGCTCTATAGAATCTCTGAACACTGAAATGGCAATGATTATTATTCAAAACATAGCTTCAAATTTCACCATCTATAGCAAGCTTTAGAGAACTGGTTTTCACATCCTTTTGTTTTTGTTGTCACTTCCTATCCTGCCAATAGCAATTATATGGCAGCAGTAAATTGAACACAGAGATGTTAAAGCTTTGACAAGTTCATTTCATGTTTTTTTTCCTACAGTTGTACCTTCTTAAATTGAATTTCCTCCAGAATATAATAAAATTCTGAATCTATGTCCGCTTCTGAAATTGGGAGTAACTTTGTTACTGGCCCTGAGAAATTTGTTCTCCATTTAGAAATGGATCAGCTTCAGCACTTGAACGTGGATGTGAGCAACGTTCCAATCTTTAGTCTGATTTTCCTAGAGACTATTTTTGCATTGCCAGGATAGGAATGGCCCACAGCAGTGAATTTATGCCTCTATAATGAATATGGTTAGTCCACAACCGCATGCCAAGTACATGTTCATATCATCTTTACGACCCATGTAATATGTCATGGAGCTACAGGCTGAAAGGAAACTAATTAACCTTTAATGAGATGAGGACACTGTAGGACAGTTGGCACTATGGAAGGGCTACAATTCCCAAACTGAGACATTCACCTGGGCTCCATGCCACTATAGATCTACTACCTATGTTTGGCACCAACTTTCTCTACACTGTTTTCCAAGTCTGTCCACAAAAACCAAGCAAAATAAGTCAAAATGTTACCCAAGGGGAGCTTACCCAGCTGGGTTGATGTAGAGAATCTGGAAATAAGTGAAATTTCTAATATAGCTGTCCTCAAAGTCTTCTCTAGTTAAAGGAAATTATACACTTTGTAAGCTCATCACAGATCATTCTGTGTTAAAGGACTTTAACCATGCAGGTATGAAATTAAATGAACACTCTCAAACCAAACAGTAGCATTAATATGCTCACTCTCATCACCTCGGAACATGACACATTTTTCAATATGTTTGATTCATATTAAATTTCAATTGAAGATAAAGGTTCAGTGAATTGATCTATACCCAGTTTCCAGGATTCACATAATTACTGAAATTACAGATACAGAATTGGTTGTCTGACAAATGTACAAAAGAATAATGCTCACAAAGTGTTTATTAATGTTCTGAAAGTTAAGAGAGAAATCTCTTTGGAATTGTTTGACCTCCATTCTTATCATACGAGTTGACAGTTATTCTAGAAAGAAAATACAGAGCCTGTAAAACATCTTTCTCTTCATATTGATCTTTCCATTGAATCCGGACAAACATTTTTATCCAGTGGCACATTAATGTGGCAAACACATTTATCTGGGAAGGAGTAATGATGTCATCTAGGCTTCTCCACAATCACCTGTTAGATTTTCCACACGTGAAAAGGGAAAACTCCATTTCTTTCTCTTAGCTCAAATCAGGTTGCAGTAAATTATAGTGAATTAATGTCCTTCCTTTTATTTATTACACTTAAGTAAGACCAGTTCTCAATTATTCTTGTTTGTAAACTGCATTCATGCTATGTGATGGAATTAAGATGATTAAGGCCTTAAATTCTATAGACTGTTTAATGTATAAAATAATGATGTTACCTCATTATTAGTGACTCATTTTATGCAAATTTCCTTCTCTTATTAATTCTAGTATTTTCTCAGGTCTAGTTTTGAAGGCCACATAACCAATAATTTGTTTTTCCAAAAATAGTCTGCTTTGCTGATCACCAGAAATATTGGCTTCTCTGGAGTTTGTTTAGAAGAGTGGAAAAGCATGACAAGACTCTTTGGTTAAATAGTAGAGGAAACATGCTAACAATTTTAAACCAGTTTGATCATATCTTTAGCATCAGTGAGTTATATGGAGGGAGGAATTATGATCTCAGGATGAAATAGTTTGTACTAGTAGAAGAATCCAGGAGAATCCTTCCACTTCCCATCACCACACACACACACACACACACACGCACAAAGATGCTTTTCGTTGCTTAATGGAAAATTGCCTAGTAAATGGGAGGGGAAATTTACTGACTATATATTTTATCTATTTCTTAGGAATATAGACTATAAGAGTTGCATGTAAAGGGTTCTGAGCAGTCACCTGGTTCAGTGGTTCTCAAACTTTAGATGTAAGAATCACTCAAGGAGATAGTTGAAAGTGTAAATGTGCTAGGGCCCACCTCAAGAAATTGTGATTTAGTGGACCTGGGATGAGATCTAAGAATTTGTTTTTAAAATAAGTACCCAGGTACTTTTGATGCAGACATTCCATGGGTCACTGAGAACATCAGTCTACTACCTCGTTAAAAAATATGCGTTATCAGTGAGCCAGCAGCAGTCACCAGCCATACAGCCAGCAGCACTGGGGGCCTGTCCTGCCCACCTGTGAGCTAGCAGCAACTGTATGCCACCAGGGCTTGCAACCAACCACCTGGGAGGCCTGTGTCACCCATGACCATGCTCAAGGCAGTCATGCACTGATGGGCAAGACAGCCAGCCTGTGCTGATGGCTTGCCCCATGCACCAGTGAGACCGTAGCAGTCATGTACCCCCAGACCTAACAAACAGCTATACCAGGGGCCTGCCCCACCCAGCAGTGAGCTTGCAGCAGTCATGTGCCCCTGGAAACTGCAATCAGCCACACAAGGGGTTTGACTCACTCCCCAGTGAACCTACAGCAGTTATGTACCACCAGGCCTCACAGCCAGTCATGACAGGAACCTGCCTCACCCAATAGCATGTCCACAGTAGCTGCCTATGGCCAAGCCTCTCAAACGTCTGGCCTGGGGGCCAGCCTTGAATACCTGCACACCCACAGCAATTGCAGCCCTGCCACAACAAAAGGGTACAAGCAGGCCACACACAGGATGCCCTCAGAGCATTTGGCATGGGAGAAAAGAGGGGAGCATACTGCTGGGAGCCACAAGACATCTCCTATAAAGGATCACTTTTCCAAGATTGGGAGGTGTAGCTGGTATACCTAATACATAGAAATAAGCACAGAGAAGTAGATAAAATGAGGAGACCGAGTAATATGTTACAAATGAAAGAACAGGACAGTTCCTCAAAAAAAGAACTAAACAAACAAACAAAAAAGATAATCTACCATAAAGAATACAAAGTAATAGTCATAAGGATTCTCATCAAACTCAGGAAAGAATAATGAATGCAGTGACAACTTCAACAAAGAGTTAGAAAATATAAAAAAGAACCAGTCAGAGCTGGAGAATACAATAACTGAAATGAAAAATTCATTAGAGGGAATCAAGAACAGAGTAGATGACACAGAGGAATAGATCAGTGATCTGGATGACAGAGTGGAGGAAATCACCAACATTGAACAGAAAAAAGAATAAAAGAAACAAGGACAGTTTAAGGTACCTCTGGTACAACATCAAGTATTCACACTGTAGGTGTCCCAGAAGGAGAAGAGCGATGCAAAAGGATAGAGAACTTATTTAAAGAAATAATAGCTGAAAACTTCCCTAACCTGGGGAAGGAAACAGATATCTAGATCCAAAAATCACACAAGAGTCCCAAGCAAGATGAACTCAGAGAGGCCTACACCAAGACACATTATAATTAAAATGTCAAGAATTAAAGATAGAGAATTCTAAAACCTGTAAGAGAAAAGCAATGAGTTATGCACAAGAGAACTCCCATAAGACTATTGCCTGACTTTTTAGTAGAAAACTCACAGGCTAGAAGGGAGTGGCACAATATATTCAAAGTGCTGAAAGGAAAAAACCTACAATGAAGAAAACTGTACCTGGCAAGATCAGAATGGAAGGAGAGATAAAGAGCTTTCCAGACAAGCAAAAACTAAAGGAGTTCATCAACACTAAACCAGCCTTACAAGAAATGTTAAAAGGACTTCTTTAAGTAGGAAAGAAAAGGCCACAAATAGAAATAAGAAAATTATCAAAGAAAAAATATCACTGGTAAAGGCAAATACATAGTAAAGGTTGTTGATCAACCACTTATAAAGCTAGTATGAAGGTCAAAAGACAAAAGTACTAAAATAATCTATATCTACAATACGAGGTTAAGGGATACACAAAACTAAAAGAGATAAAATATGGTATCAAAAACATTAAGTGAGGGCTGGCCCGGTGGCACAGCAGTTAAGTTTGCATGTTCTGCTTCAGTGGCCCAGGGTTTGCTGGTTTGGATCCCAGGTGCAGGCCTACGTTCTGCTTGTCAAGCCATGGTGTGGCAGGTGTCCCACATATAAAGTAGAGGAAGATGGGCATGGATGTTAGTTCAGGGCCAGTCTTCCCCAGCAAAAGGAGGAGGATTGGTGGCAGATGTTAGCTCAGGGCTAACCTTCCTTAAAACAAAGAAAAAGAAATGGAAAAAGAGGAAAAACAAAGAAATGAACAAATCATAAAGTGTGTGTGGGGGGGGGGTGAGCCCTACATAAAAATGTAGGGCTTTTAGAATGCAGTCAAACTTAAGAGACCATCAACTTAATATAGACTGCTATATACATATGTTGTCATGATGTACCTCATGGTAACCAAAAACCAAAACCTATAATAAATCCACAAAAAATTAAAAGAAAGGAAGCTAAACAACACTAAAGAAAGTTATCAAATCACAACGGAAGAGAGCAAAAGAAGAGGAAAGAAACAGAGAACTACAAAAACATCCAGAAAATAGGCAACAAAATGACAATAAGTACATGCCTCTTGAAAATTACCTTAAATTTAAATGGACTAAATGCTCTGATCAAAAGACATAGGGTGGCTGAATGGCTAAAAAAAATAAGACCCATATATATATGCTGCCTATAAGAGACACATTTCAGAACCAAAGACACTCACAGACTGAAAGTGAAGAGATGATAAAAGATATTCCATGAAAATGAAAGTAAAAACAAAGCTGGGGTAGCAATAAGTATATCAGAAAATATAAACTTTAAAACTAACAAGAGACAAAGAAGGGCACCACATAATGAGAAAGGGAACAATCCAACAAGAGGATATAACACTTGTTAATATCTATGTGCCCCACATAGAAGCATCTAAATACATAAAATATTAACAGACGTAAAAGGAGAAATTGACATTAAGACAATAATGGTAGGGGACTTTAACACCCCAACTACATCAATAAATAGATCATCCAGACAGAAAATCAATAAGGAAAACTTGGCCTTAAATGACATATTAGACCAGATAGACTTAATAGATATATACAGAACATTCTATCCAAAAAAGAAAAAAGAAAAAACAATACACATTCTTTTCAAATATATACGAACATTCTCAGGATAGATCACATATTAGGCCACAAAACAAATCTGAATAAATTTAAGAAGACCAAAATCATATCAAGCATCTTTTAATATCACAACAGTATGAAACTAGAAATCAGTTACAAGAAGAAAGTTGGAAAAGTCTCAAATATGTGAAGATTAAATAAAACGCTACTGAAAAATTATTGGGTAAACAAAGAAATCAAAGGAGAAATTGAAAAATACCTGGAGACAATGAAAATGAAAAAATAACATAACAAATCTATAGGATACAGCAAAAGTGGTACTACGAGGAAGTTTATAATAATAAAGGCTTACCTTAAGAAACAAGAAAAATATTAAACAATCTAACATTACACACAAAGGAACTAGAAAAAAGAACAAACAAATTCCAAAATCAGTACAAGGAAGGAAATGATAAAAATCAGAGCAGAAGGAAATGGACCCTAAAAGAACAACAGAAAAGATCAAAGAAATGAAGATCTGGTCCTTTAAAAGAGTAAACAAAACTGACAAACTTTTATCTAGATCCACCAAGAAAAAAAGAGGGAAGGCTCAAATAAATAAAATCAGAAATGAAAGAGGAGAAATAACAATGAATACCACAGAAATACAAACGATTATAAGAAAATACTATGAAAATCTATATACTAACAAATTGGACAATCTAGAAAAAAATGGATAAATTCTTAGAACGATACAACCTTCCAAAACTGAATTAGAGAAAATAGAAAATCTGTATAGACCAATCACTAGTAAGGATAGCAAAACAGTAATAAAAAACCTCCCAAAAAATGAAAGGCCAGGACCAGAAAGCTTCCCTGGTGAATTCTACCAAACATTCAAAGATTTAATACATATCCTTCTCAAACACTTCCAAAAAATTGAAGAGGAGGGGATGCTTCCTAATTCATTTATGAGGCTAACACTACCTGATTCCAAAACCAGACAAGGACAATACAAAAAGAGAAAATTACGGGCCAATATTGCTGATGAACATAGATGCAAAAATCTTCAACAAAATATGAGAATATCAAATACAACAATACATTAAATGATCATATACCACAATCAAGTGGAATTTATTCCAGGGATGCAAGGATGGTTCAACATCCACAAATCAATCAATATGATACCCCAAATTAACAAAATCATCTCAATAGATGCAGATAAAAGCATTTGACAAGGTACAGCATCCATTTATGATAAAAGCTCTGAATAAAATGGGTATAGAAGGAAATTACCTCAACATAAAAAAGGCCATATATGCAAACCCATAGCTAACATCATACTCAATGGTGAAAAACTGAAAGCTTTCCCTGTAAGAACAGGAAAAAGACAAGGATGCCCACTCTTTCCACTTTTATTCAACATAGTATTGAAAGTGCTAGCCAGAGCAATTAAGCAAGGAAAAGAAATAAGATGCATCCAAATTGGAAAGGAAGAAGTAAAACTGTCATTA
Source organism: Equus quagga (assembly GCF_021613505.1). Lineage (NCBI taxonomy): Eukaryota > Metazoa > Chordata > Mammalia > Perissodactyla > Equidae > Equus > Equus quagga. Next base: position 58,375,957 of record NC_060273.1, on the reverse strand, counting down.
GTTGCAGATGACATTATTTGTATACAGAAAATCCTAAAGTATCCACCAAAAAAACTATTAGAAATAATAAATGAATACAGTAAAGTTGCAGGATACAAAATCAACATACAAAAATCAGTTTCATTTTTATACACTAACAACAAAATAGAAAGAGAAATCCAGAATACAATCCCATTTACAATCACAACAAAAAGAATAAAGTACCTAGGGATAAACTTAACCAAAGAGGTGAAAGACCAGTACACCGAAAGCTGTAAGACATTGTAGAAAGAAATCAAAGACACAAAGAAATGGAAAGGTATTCCATGCTCATGGATTGGAAGAAGTAACATAGTTAAAATGTCCATATTACCTAAAGCAATTTATAGATTCAATGCAATCTCTAATAAAGTCCCAACAATTTTCATAGAAACAGCACAAAGAATCCTAAAACTGATATGGAACAACAAAGGACCTCAAATAGCCAAAGCAATCCTGAGAAAAAAGAATGAAGGTGGAAGTACCACACTCCCTGGTTTCCAAGTATTCTACAAAGCTATAGTAATCAAAACATCATGGTACTGGCTGAGAAACAGACACACAGATCGATGGAATAGAATTGAGAGCCCAGAAATGAACCTACACATTTATGGACAGCTAATTTTTGACAATGGAACCAAGAATACACAACAGAGAAAGGAAAGTCTCGTCAATAAATGATGTTTGGAAAACTGGACAGCCACATGCCAAAGAATGATGGTAGATTGTGATCTTACACCATACACAAGAATTAACTCAAAGTGGATTAAAGACTTGAATGTAAGACCTGAAACCATAAAATTTCTAGAAGAAAACATAGTACACTCTTTGACATCAGTCTCAGCAATATCTTTTTGGAAATATCTGCTCAAGCAAGGGCAACAAAAGAAAAAAATAAATGGGGCTACAGCAAATCAAAAAGCTTCTTCCCAGCAAAGGAAACCATCAACAAAACAAAAAGACAACCTACCAACTGGGAGAAGATATATGCAAATCATATACCTGAGAAGGGGTTAATTTCCAAAATATATAAAGAACTCACACAACTCAACAACAAAAGATCAACAACTCAATTTAAAAAATGGTCAGAGCATCTGAACAGACATTTTTCCAAAGAAGATATACAGATGACCAACTGGCACACAAAAAGATGTTCAGCATCACTGATTATTAGAGAAGTGCAAATTAAAACCACAACAAGATATCACCTCATGCCCATCAGAAAGACTGTTACTAAAAAGACAAAAAATAAGAATTGTCGGAGAAGATGTGGAGAAAAGGGAACCATCATACATTGCTGGTGGGAATGTAAACTGGTGCAGCCACTATGGAAAACAGTATGGAGATTTCTCAAAAAATCAAAAATAGAACTAGCATATGATTCAGCTATTCTGCTTCTGGCTATTTATCCAAAGAACATGAAAACACTAATTCAAAAAGATATGTGCACCCTATGTTCATTGCAGCATTATATACAATAGCCAAGACTAAGAAACAACCTCAGTGCACACTGACGGGTGAATGGATGAAGAAGATGTGTTATATATATATGATGGAACACTACTCAGCCATAAAAAAGATGAAATCTTGCCATTTGCAACAACATGGATGGACCATTATGCTAAGCAAAATAAGTCAGAGAAAGACAAATGCTGTGTGATTTCACCTATATGTGGAAGATGAAAAAACAAGAACAGCAAGAAAGAAACACATAGATACAGAGAAAAGACTGGTGGCTACCACAGGGGAAGCGGGTCAGGGAAGGCAAAAGGGGTAAAGGGAGAAGTTTGTATGGTGATGGACGGAAACATACTTTTGGTGGTGAATATCATGTAGTCTATTTAAAAGCCAAAATATAGTGATGTACCTCTGAAATTTAGATAATGTTATAAACCAATGGTACCTCAATAAAAACAATAACAAGCAGATAATGAAAATTAGAAAAAGAATATGGGTTCTGAATCCTAAAGTGAATATGGCATAAGGAAATCTCGGAATTAGATTGTGGCAGAGCCGTTTGCCTTGAGGCTGCTACTAATGAAGACTGCTGGGGATAATGCTGATTTCCTGGGAGAGGCTACATAATTTGTATAAACCCAGCAGGCATATCAGGAGAGAAAAGATGAAATCCAAACTTAGAGATACTTCTCTGAATGAGAATTGTCTGACCCCCACCAAGGCTCCGAAGCAGGAAAGGACAAAGAGACTCCTAAATGAAAACTACCTGTGGGGGCCGGACCCATGGCTAAGTGGTTAGGTTTGGGCATTCCACTTTGGTGGCCCAGGGTTCACCGGTTTGGATCGTATGCATAGACCTAGTGCCACTCATCAAGCCATGCTGTTGTGGCATCTCACACAGAAGAACTAGAATGACCTACAACTAGGATATACAACTATGTACTGGGGCTTTGGGGAGAAAAAAAGGGAAAGATTGGCAACAGATGTTAGCTCAGGGCCAATCTTCCTCACCAATTAAAAAAAAAAAAA